>NC_045593.1:5714149-5766649 GCF_009819795.1 Aythya fuligula
AAGGAAAGGTGTGGAAAGGTGTGGAAAGGAAAGGTGTGGAAAGGAAAAGAAAGGAAAGGAAAGGTGTGGAAAGGAAAGGAAAGGTGTGGAAAGGTGTGGAAAGGAAAGGAAAGGTGTGGAAAGGAAAGGTGTGGAAAGGAAAGGAAAGGTGTGGAAAGGTGTGGAAAGGAAAGGAAGGTGTGGAAAGGAAAGGTGTGGAAAGGAAAGGAAAGGTGTGGAAAGGAAAGAAAGGAAAGGAAAGGAAAGGAAAGGAAAGGAAAGGAAAGGAAAGGAAAGGAAAGGAAAGGAAAGGAAAGGAAAGGAAAGGAAAGGAAAGGAAAGGAAAGGAAAGGAAAGGAAAGGAAAGGAACGGAAAGGAAAGGAAAGGAAAAGGAAAGGAAAGGAAAGGAAAGGAAAGGAAAGGAAAGGAAGGAAAGGAAAGGAAAGGAAAGGAAAGGAAAGGAAAGGAAAGGAAAGGAAAGGAAAGGAAAGGAAAGGAAAGGAAAGGAAAGGAAAGGAAAGGAAAGGAAAGGAAAGGAAAGGAAGGAAAGGGAGAAAGAAAGAGAGAGAGAGAGAGAGAGAGAGAGAGAGAGAGAAAGAAAGAAAGAAAGAAAGAAAGAAAGAAAGAAAGAAAGAAAGAAAGAAAGAAAGAAAGAAAGAAAGAAAGAAAGAAAGAAAGAAAGAAAGAAAGAAAGAAAGAAAGAAAGAAAGAAAAAGAAATGCACCTTTTTGTGAATGTATTAAAACTAAAGAACTGGATGTTTAAGCTTGGCATGTAGTTTGAATCAGACTAGAAAACATTTCTCACTGACAAATGACTATGCAGGTCTTGTGTGTTTATCTCAGTGGAAACAAAATTCTGCTATAGATCATAGTCATAAGGTCAAAAATATTGGCCGCTGCATTTATACGACATGACATTTCATGACCTATCAACCCAAAATAACTGTCACAATCACATATATGTATATATGCCTGCAGTCTCTGGAATTTTTTTTTTTTAGCAGATTTAATGCTATTAAAATAGTTAAATGCTTGCTATTAAAATACTGACATCTTAGTTGATATTTATTAAAAACATATACAACTGTGTATTTCATGTGTATTTACATGCATGCACATTATCGTCACAGCAGGGGAGGTATGCAAGCTTAATTTGATCATTATTTGATTATACTATATGTTCTTTTGCCAGAGGTAATTCCCATTACAGTCTGAAATCACTTGCTGAGGTTTTAGTTGCCCCAGCTGCACATGAAGCTATACAGCAACAGAAAGAAGAAAATTAAGAAAAAAATCCTCCCAGAACAGGGCAATATATACCAGGGAAAATTCACTCACCTCTCTCTTGGAAAACTTAGGTCTTTTATGTGTGTACGTGTGTGAGTGTATGTTCATTCTCCAATTTTCATGAAACTAGTTTCCTGACCAGGTTTTTGAAGAGGCAAGAGATGGCAGTATTGACACATCTATGAAAGAGAGCAGTTCATTGACCAAACTAGAATATCAGGATTCTTCTTCACATTTCATTTTTACAGTTCATTTTTTTTCCTTTATTTTTTTTTTTAATTCCCACCCTCCACATATAATGTATTAAAAACAAAAACAAAACAAAAAACACTGTTCTCCCCATCATCCCCCTGAAAAAAAAAAAAAAAAAAAATAATAATAATAATAATAATAATAAAATCTCCCCCTCTGCTGCTGTGAAACCAAGGAAAATAAATAGATGGGATTATCTGTAAAGATTCTGTGCTATGTTGAAATAAAGACTCAAAAAACAAACAAAAACACAGGGAGAAATGAAGAGGAGTGGGGGGAGGAAACAAGCACGATAAATTACTGATTACTAAATGGAATTATTTCAATCAGGAGCTTTAAGAAAATGAAGGGGAAAAAATGAACTTGCTTCTTTCCTTGATTCTAGCTTTTTGCAAGAAGATCAAAGAGATTTATGACCTGTGTCTCTTTAAGTCTGATGCCAGAAAAGAACATGTTCTCATTAATAGTCATTTTCTCATCAAAATAGAGTTTTTATGCAGACAATGTGCAAAGCTTTTATAAAGCTGATTGTTGACAAAATTTTCAATAAGTTTCAGTGCAATGAATGGCACACAGAGAACAAAACTAAAAGGGTGGTTGATACCTTTTATACATTCTGCAGGTAAAGTCAAGCCTGTTTTCAGACCATGACCCACCAGTGAAATCTTGTAAGAATGACAACTGCAGGAGCTTTTAAAGTGAGAACTTCAATTTATCAGGTGGTGTTTGGAGTAAAAGTCAATCGACTAAACAAAAACATCAACAACAAACAGACAAAATCTATCTGTTTCTCTGAACTTCAGGAAAACTTCTTATAACTGAAAATCTTGAGAAAATCAAGTTTTCTCTTGAGAATTACCATGCATTCAGGTTTCAGATGAATTAGTAATACAGGCAGCTGGGGACAATCTCCCATGGTATATTACTACATAATTAGTTACAATATGGGGATTTTATGCCTCCTACCGCAGACTCGAGAGACCAGATATTGGGTGAAATGGGCCATTTTTTTTTTTTTTTTTTTTTTGTTCTGGTATGCTGGTCCTTGTTACCAGAACAGCCATTCTCATTCTGGTTAGATAGCATTTTATAATCCTAAATAATACGGTTTTCTGTAAATATAAAATCAGTATATATAACAATATTTTCAGTCACAGAATGATATTAAAGAGGGGGACAATGTATTCTGAGTTTGAGGTTAGGGTGAGGACCTGGTCTCTGTCTTACCTTCTTGTGGTCCATGTTGCAACAACAAGTCTGGATGAGAAGATTCCTGCTCCTGTCTTCCCTCAAAAACTTGTGCTATGGTTGTCTTTATTGACCTGTTCTTTTTTACACACTAATCTTTCTCTGATGAGGTCTGATTTAAATGAGGTTTCAACCTGTCATCAATCTTTCCTGTAGAGTAAGTTTTTGCTCTTCATGTTTAGAAAATTTTCACTAAGAAGTTTTCACTGAGGTAGTTTGGAGGTCTGTAATGAGGAGGTGGTAACTTCCTTGCATCCCCTCCTCAGGAAGTTGCAGAAAGCGAGGTCACCTCTGAGCCTTCTTTTCTCCAGACTGGACAACCCAAGTGGCCTCAGCCTCTCCTCATATGCCTTTCAGCCCTCTTACCAGCTTTGTTTCTCTCCTCTGAACACTTTCAAGTACCTTAACAACCTTTTATACTGTGGAGCCCGGAACTGCACATGCTATTCAAGGTGAGGCTACCCCAACACTAAATAAATATGGTGGGGGAAACATCTCCTTTGACTGGCTGGCTATGCTGTGTGCAATGCATTGAAGTACTACAATATTACAAATGTGGCTGTACTGGGTCTGGCTGGTATGTTAACTTTCCCTGCAGCAGCCCATACAGTGCTGTGCTCTGCACTTGTAGCTAGAACAGCAGTGTTATCACACCAGTGTTGTGTCTGCTGCTGAGCAGTGCTGGCATGGCATCAAGACTCTCTCTAACCCTCCTAGGGTGTGGGCAAAAGAGTGAGAAAATAAAATCACCAGGGCAACTAACCTAAACTAACCAAAGGGATATTCCATACCATATGATGTCACACTCAGCAACAAAAGGTGGAAAAAGGAAGGGGGGGGGGGCGGGCGGGGCTCTCACTGAGAAAATATCTATCCTCCTGAATACTGGCTATTTGCGTTGAGGCCCTACTTCAAGAACGTGGTCAAACATCACTCATTTGTGGGAAGTAGAGAGTAATTTCTTTCCTCTGCACTTCCACACAGCCTTTACTTGTTTTGTTTTGTTCTGTTTTTCCCTTTCCCCCTTTCCCCCTTTTCCTTTTTTTTTTTTTTTTTTTTCCCCTTTAGTTAAATTGTTTAGTTAATAATAATATTTCCTTAATATTTATTATTTATTTTCCCTTTAATTAAATTATCCTTATCTCAACCCATGATTTGTTCTTTATTTTACTTCTTCTCATTTAAGGAGGGGAAGTAAGAGAGAGGTTGTGGTGTTTAGCTGCCTAGCACAGTAAAACCACCACAGTAGCCCATCTAGTTCAAAGGTAGTTTTACGGTATTGCTCTGTACTGCAGGCACCCTTGGAAGGGTAGAAATGGATTCCTGGTCTGTGGTTACAGAAGCAATAAAATCCTTTGGATTTCTGAGTACTTTTGCCTGGCAGAAAAGTAGTTTTTAATATATTCCCACTCTGCACTGTACATGCAGGGTTTGCTATGTAAACACACCTATCTGCGTGCAAGTATGTATATAAATATATAGAGAAAGACATGTTTCTAGGGCTGAGCTGTAGACCAGACTAGTGCAAAACAAGGAAAATCATTTTTAAGGCCCTGTTTCTATGAATTCTGTCTCTCCCTTGTTTACCTCACAGTTCTTCATACTATCTCATCTTGACCTTTCATACAAAGGCAGGAACAAACAAGCAATCATGAAAAAGAACAGGAAAGCTGTCTATTAACAGGCTTTGCCACTGGAAGAAATGTAACTTCTAATTACACCCTCAAGAAACACCAGTGGCTCAGTATTCCTGCAGCACTCAGCAATACACACAAAACTCTTTCTCCTTCTTCACTTACTGTGTCATAATTTGCCATATTTTTGTTCTGAGGTAATGTAGGTCTGCATACATCAGCTCTCTACTTGTCTAGGGAAACTCTTCCTTCCATTTGAGGAGCTCCTGTCTCCCATCACAACACCTGGAAGGGAACCACAGCTACCCTGTTTGCAGTAATGTCTTAGAGTCCTGGTAGAAGAGCAAGGAAAGAGACACATGCTTGTTTAACCAGCTATGAAACACTGAAATAAGAAAATGCTATCATACAAAGTACATAACCACAGGAGCTTTCACCTGGATAGCTAGGTTGCTTAGAGTTATTTTACATTTGCCTCTATCAGCCAGCAGTAGAGACTGTGTTGGCAGAGAAGAACAAGTTTAGATGGAGGTAAAATTATAGAATACTATAATGATATTTATCTCCAAAGTGTGATTCCTTCAGCTGGAAAAATCTATGTAGTAAGATACAGCAGAGAATCCAGTAATGAACTGAGGAAAAAATAATGTTATCTTTCCCAGCCCTTAAGGAACTTTCTAGTACAAGAAGACAAGGAAATACTTCACTGTAAGTTTGAGTAGAGAATGTGACACGTTTTTCAACTAAATGCCTTTTTTTTTTTTTTTTTTAGCATATTGTTGAGCATATCTTTAGCATACACATTGCAATTCAGTCAGAATTTGGCTGACAAGAACTTGAAGGGCAGTAAAAGATTTGGCCTGTGCTAGTGTCCTAATTTTCTAAATCATTGCAAGTATAATAGATTAGTCATAATAATTCCTAGTGTTCAACTTTTCTGTACACCATCAAATACTCCTGACTTCATCACATTCTAATTTCATCACACTCATCAACTGACACAAGTGACATAAGTAAATAACATCCAGGAAGTGTGTAGAATAACAAGCAAAGACAGTTCTTGGTATTGAATTAATGGCTGAAGCAACTAACCAAGCCCTGTGCAGATACGAAAAGAACATGTGGAATGTTTTGTGAGTGCTGAAAAACACTTAATGCCAATTATCTCCTTTTCCTTGCTTTAGTGCATTTTTCCTTCCTTCCTTCCTTCCTTCCTTCCTTCCTTCCTTCCTTCCTTCCTTCCTTCCTTCCTTCCTTCCTTCCTTCCTTCCTTCCTTCCTTCCCTCCTTCCTTCCATTTTCTTTCTTTGTTTCCTTTGCTTCTTTCTTTCAGTGCTCTTTGGCAGAATTCTTTATGCACAAACTCAATGCATCCAGGTCCACCAGGAGATGAGTTTTCCCTAAGAGCAATGCATCTCAATTGAGTGAGTGGTGACCAAGTATGAGGATTCTAGGTTATAAGAACTATTCTTGCTATAAGAACTATCAAATACAGAGCCAGAATATGTCTTAATTAAGGTAAAAATATTTGTCATTATCAGAATCATAAGGATATAATTCTGATTTTTCACCTGCTCTGGATATTAACATTATAGTTGTGAACATATTGGCAGTAAAAGTACTCCCATTTTAACTTCATAGAGAAAAGTCGTTGTCCTAAACAAACAAAGCAAAAGATATGGTATTTTTAACTCTTTTCTTTTTCATAAATAGGTGCTGACTTTCATTTTCAAGTCACAGTGATTGTTGTAATACTACAGTTCTGAAACAAAGAAATTGCTGTGCCTTAGACTTCCAACTATCTTTTTCCAGAACAAGACATAGAAAGACTACTCTTTTACATCCTTAAAACTTATTTTTAGAAGGTAGAGGTGTATTATATAGATAATTAAATACTACTAGAAGTTTTTAGATTCTGTAGTTAAAAGCTCTGACTCAAGATAGATATACTTTTACTGAAGTATGTGTTAATGTATTCATATAAAGATATGCCTTCCAAACAGGGTGTGTAGCTTACAATACCTCCAACTGTAGTCATAGACATACAGCTATACAGTTTTATCAAACAGAAACAGGGTTAGGAGAGTTAATATTTTGCTCCCTCATTTCAGAGCTTGCATAATAGAAGCAGGTAGTTGACTGGTATCCATTTTGATTTAGGAACGGAAGACACTGAAGAGATTGCACATATATTAATTCATAAGGTGAAATAGTGAGATACGGAATCCTCTCTAATATTTTTGATATAGCAGTAAGATCAGTCCAGCAGTTCAGACATATTTTATAACAGGAATGAATAGATGGGTGTTCCTGTAATATTCACAAGCCTTTGTAAAGCACTTTTTATTCATAAAATGTTTTAAAATAAAAATACAGGCCATCATCTAAATATTATAGATGGGTAAACCAAGGCTCAGGGAATTACACAGAATCACAGAATCACAGAATTTCTAGGTTGGAAGAGACCTCAAGATCATTGAGTCCAACCTCTGACCTAACGCTAGCAGTCCCCACTAAACCTTATCCCTAAGCTCTACATCTAAATGTCTTTTGAAGACTTCCAGGGATGGTGACTCCACCACTTCCCTGGGCAGCCTGTTCCAATGCCTAACAACCCTTTCGGTAAAGAAGTTCTTCCTAACATCTAGCCTAAAACTCCCCTGGCGCAACTTAAGCCCATTCCCCCTCATCCTATCACCAGGCATGTGGGAGAACAGGCCAACCCCCACCTCGTTACAGCCTCCCTTGAGATACCTATAGAGAGCGATAAGGTCACCCCTGAGCCTCCTCTTCTCCGGGCTGATCAAGCCCAGCTCCCTCAGCCGCTCCTCGTAGGACTTGTTCTCCAGGCCCCTCACCAGCTTCGTCGCCTTTCTCTGCACCCGCTCAAGCACCTCGATGTCCTTCTTGTAGCGAGGGGCCCAAAACTGAACACAGTACTCGAGGTGCGGCCTCACCAGAACCGAGTACAGGGGGACCTGTACCCCTGTACTTGGCCACCTCAGCACACTGCTGGCTCATATTCAGCCGACTATCAACCATCACTCCCAGGTCCTTCTCTGCCTGGCAGCTCTCCAATCACTCATCTCCCAGCCTATAGCTCTGCTTGGGGTTATTGCACCCCAGGTGGAGGACTCGGCACTTGGCCTTGTTAAACTTCATGCAGTTGACCTCAGCCCATCGGTGCAGCCTATCCAGATCCTCCTGCAGAGCTTTCCTACCCTCAAGCAGATTGACACACGCACCTAACTTGGTGTCATCTGTGAACTTACTGAGGGTGCACTCGATGCCCTCGTCCAGATCATCGATGAAGATATTAAAGAGGACCGGCGCCAGCACTGAGCCCTGGGGGACGCCACTAGTGACTGGCCTCCAACTGGACTTGACTCCATTCACCACGACTCTTTGGGCCCGGCTATCCAGCCAGTTTCTAACCCAACAAAGCGTGCGCCAGTCCAAGCCAAGAGCAGCCAGTTTCTTGAGGAGAATGCTGTGGGAGACGGTGTCAAAAGCCTTGCTGAAGTCAAGGTAGACCACATCCACAGCCTTTCCCTCATCCACCCAGCGCGTCACTTTGTCATAGGAGGAGATCAGGTTCGTCAAGCAGGATCCTGCCTTTCATATAAACGCATGCTGACTGGGCCTGATCGCCTGCTTGCCCTGCAAGTGCTGCGTGATGACTCTCAGGAGGATCTGCTCCATGAGCTTCCCTGGTACCGAGGTCAAACTGAAAGGCCTGTAGTTTCCCGGGTCTGCACTCCGGCCCTTCTTGTAGATGGGCGTCACATTTGCTAGCCGCCAGTCAACTGGGACCTCCCCCGATCACCAGGACTGCTGATAAATGATGGACAGTGGCTTGGCCAGCTCCTCTGCCAGTTCTCTCAGTACCCTTGGGTGGATCCCATCCGGCCCCATCGACTTGTGCACATCTAAGTGCCGTAGCAGGTCACCAACCAGTTCTTCATGGATAGTGAGGGCCACATCCTGCTCCCCATCCCCTTCTGCCAGCTCAGGATACTGAGTATCCAGAGAACAACCGGTATTGCTGCTAAAGACTGAGGCAAAGAAGGCATTGAGCACCTCTGCCTTTTCCTCATCTCTTGTAACTAAGTTTCCCCCCGCATCCAGTAAAGGATGGAGATTCTCCTTAGTCCTCCTTCTTGTGTTGATGTATTTATAGAAACGTTTTTTTGTTATCTTTTAACGGCAGTAGCCAGATTGAGCTCCAGATGAGCTTTGGCCTTCCTAATTTTGTCCCTGCACAGCCTCACTACATCCTTAAAGTCCTCCCTAGTGGCCTGCCCACTTTTCCAAAGATTATCAACCCTCTTTTTTCTCCTAAGATCAAGCCACAATTCTCTGTTGAGCCAGGCTGGTCTTCTTCCCCGCCAGCTCGCCTTTGGGCACGTGGGACAGACGTTCCTGTGCCATTAAGACTTTCCCTCTTGAAGAGCGCCCAGCCTTCCTGGACCCCTCTGCCTTCAGAACCGCCTCCCAAGGGACTCCACCAACTAGTGTCCTGAGCAGCTCAAAGTCAGCCCTCCGAAAGTCCACTACAGTGGTTTTACTAGTCCCCTTCCTGGCCTCGCCAAGAATAGTGAACTCCACCATTTCGTGGTCACTCTGCCCAATTAGTATGTGTATAAAGAAGTGAATCTAGCCAGTACTCACGTAGGAACATCCCTGTATGAGTCACAGCTGGAAATCAGCTTTCCTACCTGATTTCTATCAAGTTTATATTCTTTCACCCAATATACAGGGGTGGTGACGGGAAGGAACAAGCCTTCTGTTTGTTTGTTTGTTTGTTTTTGTTTTGTGTGTGTATGTGTCACAGTTTCTGTGATTTATTCCATAATAGATCAATTTATTTGTCTTTTTGTGTGTGTAATTTTTATATTCTTTTATTTTTAGTTTCATTGTTTGTTTGTTTGTTTGTTTTAAACTGGTGACTTCTTTTTGCAAAGGTAGCATAAAACTGCACAGATATTGCTTTGTCCATCCATCTGTCTAAGCCTCAGGGCCTGATTGTCATTTTCACTGAGACTACTTTATACTGCTCTAACCATGTCAATGAACCTTACAGTCATGGCCATAAATGTAATTTACACCTACTTGAGAGCTTCTATGCTTTGCCAGAAAGATGTATTTTAGGAAGAAAAAGGCCCTAATATCCTTTGAAATCTAAATGTTGGTCTCTTTTGTAGGAGCATTGCATATTCAACTGTACAATCTAGCAGATGTAGGGAACCTGTTGTTTCTGATGTTCCTGACAGGAAAATTCCAAAGTATTTCCTATTCTTAATCCAAAAATTATAACGGTCATTCGGATTAGCTTGTAAAACAGTAACACAAAGATAAGAGCATGGAAAGAAAAATAAATAGCAACATCCATCTGGAATGCCTAAGAACTTTTTACTGCCTACATGATCATGACCTTTATAACAAAGCAAGAATACACCATGGCAAGATGTGGTACACAGCAGGTTCTAATTAGTAGATGGACCTTTTAGAACTGGAGTTTTAATTCTCTGTAGTCTAACTCTCCAGTGTATTTGACTCCAATAAGAAACATAACATGGACCAGCACCAATGGTGCAACTTCCTATCACTCTGGGAAGATTGCTGGACCAATACATATTGCTGGACTAAAAGGATTGAGTTGGAGACTATCCCCATTTATTAACAGTCGTCATTCAGTTTATTATCAGTTTTCTATTATGACTGCCATATATTTGTCTGTCTAATGCAGTGACCTATATCCAGCTGCAGTCAGTAGAAATAGATGCAGAATATTCTCAAAAAAAAAAAAAAAAAAAAAAAAAAAAAAAAAAAAAGATACTTGCAAATTAGTACCAGCAATCAAACTATGAAGTTAAACATTTCTTTTAAACATTTCTTTCATCATATTTCACTGAGACTTTCTCTTTCTGTCCATAGATTTTGGTTAATCCTTTTTGATATTTGTTATCCCTTTGTATCAGCAATGTCTCATGTCAAAGAGTTCCATAAATCAGTCATGAATAATGCTTTCATGTTCATTAGTCAAGAATGAATTGTCTTTCAGATTCAATGAATATCTACTTCTTTTTTAAGGGGTTTATTCTTTATGTCAACCAGCATCTGATGTATTTTAACTTTGTCTTTTTTAATGTACCTCAGAATTCTCTCAAATTACAATGCAGAATCAAATAGATCACTGAAATGGATACTGGTCTGTTCTTCTTTCTCATTTTTTTCTATTCCTGATGGAAACCCATACCTCAGTAAAGTTATGTGGTAAACACTCTCAATTTTTACTGAAGCTGCTGAAACCAAAGACCAGTGACTGTGAAGCTAGTCAGGCACTTCAAAGTCTTCACACTGGGAATTTACTGGCAACCAGATTAAAGAGTCAAAATGATCCCTTTGTAAAATTGAGAAGTAAGGGAATTCCTACAGAAATACTAGAGCCCATGTGGGTATGCATGAGACCAGAGCAAAATTCTCCCAGGACAACTAAATATACTCTATCCTGAAGCTGCATTTAATCTGTTATCAAACTTTTCCTTTTAGTACAGAACACGATGTATCTCTTTCTTAGGTATGTCAATTGGAAGAGAAAGATTTTAACAAGGATCTTGAAGTCTCTTCCCAAACTAAGTCCTCTCTTAAAGCCATGGCTTTAAGCAAGAATATCAAATGAGCATCCAAGTTAGGCACAGGTCTTACCACCTGTCTTCAGTCTCATAAAGAAGCAAAAAACAGAAATCTGTCTACTGCTTGAATCCTGCAAAATGTGCCCATGTGCCCATAACTTTATTTTCTGGCCTGTTAATGTTAGTTCTTCCACCTTTCCACAACTGCCCGTTACAGCTGAGTTCCTTGTCCACCACCCAAATTGGGATATCATCATCTCTCTGTAGAAATCATCCCAGTGGGGACACTGTTGAAATGCAAGCAGCAGCCTAGGCTCAAAGTTAGCCTGAATTCTCCGCTTTTCATTAGCAGTATCACACATTGTGTGACCCTGGGCAAGGCACTTAATTTTTCTGTCTGAACCTGTAAAATGTAAAAAAAGGAAGGAAACAATGTTTTCTTCCTCACAGATTTCCTCTGGCTCATCTGTTTGAAACCTCAGTCATATAATGGACTTAGTGTTAGAAATGACCTATTGTGAGTTAATTGCAAGATCAGGGCTACAGATAGTAAAATCCTCTCAGAAAGGACTTGTGCATGTATGTGTGTTTTTTGTGTGTCTGTTTGTTTGTTTGCTTGTTTGTTTTGTTTGTTTTGTTTTGTTTTGTTTTGTTTTATAACATCTACTAGACGGGGTCCTGATCTTAATTGAGGCCCCTAGACCCTAACCTAGGTTTAACCTAGTAAAAATAATATTACACCTACTATCCAGGTAATGGGAGCAGATAAACTGCCAGCTTCTCACTTTCTCTGAGTCTCTTGAAGACCACGGTAGTTTTTTATCAAGATTTTATCTGTTAGTTTTTAAATCTCTCTCTGTTTCTTTTTAAGGCTCAACAGGCTAATTCATAGCAGAGATTGGCCAAATTATCTTTATATATATATATATAATTAGTTATATATTAGTATATATATTATATATAATTATTTATATATTAGTTATTTTTATTAGTAGTAAATTAGTATATTTATTATTTTATTATTAATGTTTTTTATGCCATTCAGACTAGAAAATCCAGAAAGAAATGGATTAAGGTCAGAGATGGTTTTGAACCTCAGACTTTTCTAATTATTCTCTCTCTTTCCCTCTCTCTCTCTCCCCTTCTCTCTTCTGGTTTCTTTCTGTTGTTTCCTTCCACAGCCTGCTTGCATGCCAATAAATCACTTCCCTGTCAGCAGGACTACCCAACAATTTGCAGCAAATTTGTTATCCAACAATTTGCAGCAAATATGTCTGTGAACAAATGAAGGAAAAACTTTCATTCTTGCTGTAGCATTCTGTCTCTTTCGTGATATTAGAACAAACAGAAAACAATGAAGAAAGAAAGGAAAAACAAATGAACAAACAAACAAAAAACCTTGAATCATAAGCTCTCCACACATGTAAACCCAGTACTTAGTACACAGCCTCGTCACCTTGACATTTATTTAGCTTGCTGGAGACTCATGTGCCTCAGTCAAAGCTAATTAACACTAATTGACTTCATGAGAATTTTGTTCAGCAGTTCTGATTTGCCACTCATTGTGAAACATGTAGCTGTAACTTTTGAGAGCTCAGCAATTGTGGGAGGTTTGGCAGGTGTCAGGGGAGTAGGAGAGGAAGGGGAAAAGGGGAATGTAGGAGTTTCTGTCTCGCTCTTTTTTTTTTTCTTCCTCTGTCTCTCATTGAAACCTGATACAAGGGCACAAGAATAACAAAAGAAGGCATTCAAAAATTGTCATTGTGCATACATTTTATTTAGCCAAAAGCACAATTTACAGTAGTTGAAGTTGATTGATCTGTTGATAAACACTAATGTTTTGCAGTTGACAATTTTCTGTGTTAATTTCTTAACTTTGGCAGGCCTGGCTGGCAGGACCCTATAAATAGTATCAGTGTCATCATCCTTTTTAAGTTATTAATGAGCCATCGTGTTTATAGAGGTTGGGATTTGGGGACAGGCTGTGCTTGACTGAAGTTTTTCTGACATTGATGCTTTAGCAGTTGGAACTGGGTCTAGATTAGAACAAGTAGGGGAAAAAATGGATAAGAAAAAAGAAAAAAGCTCAGTGCTAGCCAAAAGCATTTGGAGTGGACAAAAACTGATAATAATTAAAAGGTAATTAAAAGTATATAGAAAATTACAGTACACCATGCACAATCTGCTCTGCTGTTGCTGTCATTTGAAATATATGTCTGGATAATTTTCTTTTCACCTGTGATAAAAAAATTATTATTATTTTTTTTCCACCCCTCCTTCACACTGAACTGTGCATTAGCCTGTGTCCAGACTTTCATGACTGCCAAGGACTGACAAGACACTAGAGAAGACATTACTAATTAACGAGGCCAAGCTATCTACTGCCTGGATTCACAGCAACTTC
The DNA here is from genome assembly GCF_009819795.1 of Aythya fuligula. Lineage (NCBI taxonomy): Eukaryota > Metazoa > Chordata > Aves > Anseriformes > Anatidae > Aythya > Aythya fuligula. The sequence continues at coordinate 5,727,591 of NC_045593.1, forward strand.
AGTCAAAGCTGCCAGACATGTAAGTACATGTTTGGATAGCAAAGTCCTTCTCCAATTGTGGTGTTCTAGTGAGATGTTAAATATTTGCCCAGTATTAAGTAGAAGACGCTTTGTGCTAGCAAGTTTTGCTATTTTGAACCCCTTGGCAAGTCACTGAATCTATGTCTTATGTGTAGGCTCAGATGGGCACATCTCAACCTTCTTCCTCCACTGAGTAAGCAACAAGCTCAGACTCTCTAAGAAATGCTAGGTGCATCCTGTATGCTCCCATAGGATGACACATACCAGGAGAGCAGCTTCTTGTCTTTCCACAGGACATCAACAATCCTGGGTACAAACAGTTCTGCCAGATTCTGCTAAACTCTGATTCTTCCACTGCTTGAATATACAAAATGTCACCTGCCTGAACCATTTTGTACTCTTTGGAAATTTCCCTTTTTCTTCTTTCATCCATTATTTTATATATAAACATATATTATTTAAAATTTACAGGATCTTTTCCTTAAATATAAATATATACATGTATATGTGTTCCATACCCCTCCCACCACCACCACCACCCCCCCACTAGCACAAGTATGCTTACATGTATGTATATACACAAACCCAAATTTATTAAAACAAGACAAGACTTTGTAGAATGTGCTCCTGGAGCACCCGAGTGTGCTTGAACCAGAAGTGAACCTTCAGTCCATTGTGCTGTCGTAGAGCTGATCTGAGTTGAAAAAAAGCCCAGACCTCACATGCTGTGAACACCAGCTTCTCAGCAGCTTGAAAGATCCACTCCTTTTGATTTTCACTACTTGCTAAAGTAGGTATATTCTAACAGATACTTGATTTAATGGTTGTCTAGGCTTCGTTTCTAGTCAATGAGCAGAGACAGACACCTTCAAAGTGCTTCATCCCGCTCAGCATATTTACCTACAAACAGAAAAATTTCCTGGAAAGAAGCTGTGCCTTCAGAGAAAGCATGCATTTTGAGAAATATTCATTGTTGAATTGAAGACAGGCCTCTGCTAAACATCTAGGCTTTCCTGGATCAACTTTCTGAGATACCTAGTATCCCTCTGTATGTTGCAAAACCAGAATGAGATACCAAGCCTGAATTCCATTTGAGAATTAAGGGTATAAAGTCTAGTCATTCAAGCATAACATTTTATAAGAACTGATGTTCTTTATTTGATTTAGATATAAGTTCTCAGAGAAAGAAACTATGTTTTTAGTATGTGTTTGTATAACACCTCTCACAATATCTTCATTGCTGAAACAGACTAATACTAACACAAATATAACTAGTCAAAGGGTGAATAAACTTTTCTGGACTGGGAGAAGAAAACCTATAACTGAAACACAAAAGCCATCTTCCATATTTTCCTTCATATCAGATGATTAATTTGGTATATGGTAGACGGCTCAAAGAAAATCTGTGAGGAATGAGGAATATGCCATTTAGAATCCAATACGAATTGAACTCGATTGTTCAAGGCTGTCAGAAATACACCACAAGAACAGTTTTTTGAACTATTACACATGACTTTTATCAGTTAAACTTATTTATTTTTCACATAACCAACACTAAAACATACATCAGATACCTCAGGCAACTTACTTCACCTTATTGCAGTAAAAGATTAATCGAGAGTTCAATTATAGAAAGATTGGCTAATTTCAATAGCTTGTTTTAGCTATTAAGCCCTCCACAAAGACTTTATGGATGTTCTAATGAATACCCTGCAAGACTTCCGTGTAATGAAATTTGTATTAAAACACTATAAGGAGTGTCCCACAATGTACGGTCACTTCCATTTTGTTCTCATTACAGCCCTAGAAGGACAAAAGAAGTAAAAAGGAGAATATCTAGCTCTTTTTATTTTATTTTATTTTCCTGTTTTTTTTTTTTTTCCCCTTTTTTTTTTTTTTTTTTTTTTTTTTTCACTTTTTTTTTTTTTTTTTTTTTTTTTCTTTTTTTCCCTGAGGAAAAAGTTGGTAATTTTGAGCATGTAACTTGCAACGTTAACTTGTAAGTTACAATATTATTTCTGGCTTATGGGTGACCTAGAGAACACCAATAATATTACCAAATCAAGCTATAGTGGACAAAACCACCCTTTACATTCCATATAATTTTGTAATTCCCTATGGTTGTATGATTCTATGACTCTTCAACTAGTACTGCAAATGCAAATCCAGAGCTTGAGATTTATTTACAGGAGTTGAGGCAGCGAGGTGTAGTTATTCTTAAAAACTCACAGAAATCAAGTATAACTGAGGAAGGTCATGAAGAAAATTAAAATATTTTGATCATGAAAAGATCATGAGAATTCATTTTGCACCATTTCAAAGATGACAACAGGATCCTGACTTGTGAGGAATGTCATAAGAGTCATCCACAAATAAACTCAGTAGCCTGCCCTCAAAATGTGAATCTACACAAGATATCGGTCAGACAAAAGAGATATGAGGACATTAGTTATCCAAAAACACATATTTGGGGTACTTGAGTCATATTAAATAGTAGACTTTGGTATTAATGCAGCTGATATATTAATTTATCACTTATTTTTGTGACCGATGAACAACAGAAACAACAAAACTCCAGTACAACGGATCCTTCTCAGCTACATGGTCAGACTCAGTTGATATTTGAACTAATTTCTACAAGATTTTTATATAGATTCAGGCTGTGGCTTTACTTTATGTGAGTTGTAGTATTGCTGAAGTATGAGAGGGTGTCTACAGAGGTGAGATACTTGCAAAAATATCCTGAATCGTTTTTTAAAGTGGATTATTTAAATCTCATTAAACTGTCCTGTGGATACTCTGAGTGATAATTAAACTTATGTTGAATTTACTTAATTCATTTTCCAAAGTTACACTGATTAAGACCAGCTCAAGTTTGAGTAGGTGTCCAAACAAAGACTTCAGGTCACTCTACAGTAAATTCCATGTTAAATGTAGACTGAATGGATCTATGTGGATAAAACCAAGTATGGAAAAATCTCAGGTTTGCTGTATTTGACAAATATTCACAAAGAATTATTGGTAAATGCTGTCTCCTTTTTGACTGTGAAAGGGTGAAAATACAGTTATCCATATATGGCCAGTTATATTAGTTTTTGCCTCTTAAATTTTTATCATGGATGGTGTTGTCTCATAATCTAGCAACTTTAAAAATCACAAGAGGATGTATTACAATACATCCCCTCCCCTCCCCTCCCCTCCCCTCCCCCCTCCCTCCCCTCCCCTTCCCCTCCCCTCCCACTCCCTCCCCTCCCCCTCCCCTCCTCGAGTCTCCTCTCCTCTCCTCTCCTCTCCTCGAGTCTCCTCGAGTCTCCTTGAGTCTCCTCTCCTCGAGTCTCCTCGAGTCTCCTCTCCTTCATGGGCTACTTATATCCTTACATCTTTGTAGTGCTGAGGGTCCCTCTTCCCTCCTTTCATTTACATTGTTCTGATATGCACACACTGCTGTACACGTGCTTCCTCCACATGAATTATGTAACAAAATCTCATCTGACTCCATGTCCAGGAGACTGAAGCTGGTGAAAGTTAGTGGCACTGAAGATGATTTAAGGAACCATTTGATTTTGCTCTGAAATAGACGAGGAGTGTTAAAATGGTTCCATTTTATATCTTTACTGAGGAACAACCATAAACACCTGAAAGCAGTAAATGAAAGGTGAAAAGCAATGGCTTCATACCCGTCTCAGAGTAGATAGCAAGCATTTGCCAGACATCTACGTGGGTTCATGTAAGTAAATGTAACTATACAGCATTGACATCTGTTTCCAAGCTAGTCAGTGTAGGCAGCCTTTACGTTTAGAGGAGAGAAATAGGCACTTCAGTGTGAGAATCATCTCACTATAAAATAGATATCTAAAGGAGAGATAAAACTGCGCCCCAAAATGGTTGTTTCTGTCTGCTGATTATATGAGAATACAAGATGATCTCTTACATGGATTTATGCATGGAGCTAGTGAAGAGGAAATGAATCTTACCCTTTTTAGTCTGATTTGTCTTGCTGCTGTGACACACTATACTCTGTTATTTTTTTTCACTTATGATATATTACAACCTTGTTTGCCACAAGTGAGAAATGATTAACACATGAAAGTCTCCTGTAAAGTTATTTTTAAGATGAAAAAATCCTGAAGTTTCATTTCTCATGATGCAGTAACCAGTAAGCAACAGCAGTTATCTATTGTTAGGCTGTTGCTTCTCCATTTACATATATAACAGTAATCCTGTCAATTTATATTATTTCTCTGACAGGTATTTCCAGAAAGAATGAGTAAGTTACAGTATAGCGGAAGGAAGTGATTTTAGACAGGTTTCATTACCTGAATAAAAATAATATTTATTCTTACTGCTGGTATTAGATAAGGTGATCATGAGACTTATGTTGACATCAATCCAGTTTGGTTAAGTTTTGTTCAGCAATTACTCAAAACCTAATGTTTGACTGAAGTCTGCTTTGCTCATATCTGAAACTCTGGGTGCCTGATTGTAGGAAAATGAGCCGCAGCCCCAGATCATAGCAGTCCAACAGGCTTCTATGAGAGTATCTCAAACTATACCCTCCTAGAAAGGCAGGTTAGTTCCGAAAGGTGTACTTCTTAAATTACATTTTTTTTCTGTGCAGTTTGATAAAAGCATGACAAATCTGAAGGGAAAAATATGTTTTTGTATCTGACTCAAAGGAAATAAAACAAATAACAAACAAAAAAATCTCTTACTTCCTTCTGGAACACATCACTATATGCAGGCCTTATTCCATTTTCACTATTTATCGATGAGTCATGGGGACTCAAAGCCAATACAGTAGGCTTAATAATTAATAATAACATTTACAATTTTGGTAGATCATTCTATCTTCAAAGATTTTTGCAAACATTGTCTCAGTGTTGTGAATGAAGCTTCTGGAGAGGTCAAAATAGCAAGATTGTCTTAGAAAAACAAACAAGCAAAAAGATTCAGTTGTTACACTTTTTTTGTTTTGTTTGTTTTTGCTTGTTTTGTTTTGTTTTCTGTCTGGAACATCCATTGTTACAGAGACTAGTCTGACATTATTAATCAATCTGACTACATTAAATATCTACCTTTTAGTACAAATTCTAGATAATTGAACAAAAATGTTCCTTTTGTTTTTTAAAAAGATCCTCTGACACTGTAAAATATCTTCTGACTTGTCTTTTGATATTAGAAGGAGCTGCTGTGCATCTCCTAAGTTACATCTTAGCCATCTCTACATTTCTCAGAAAGGGTAAGGAGAAAATTTATCTTTAAATTTGTGTGTGGGGTGAGGGTTCTGAGCATCTGAGCAAACAGCATTGTGATACTTAACTGCCTGCTGGGTTAAACCACAAAAATGTTTCTGTTAATATCAACGTTCCCACATAAAACCCCACTTGTCATTGATTAAATCCATAAATGACCTCTTGAATTGATAAAAAAATGTGTGGTAAATGCCAGTAAATGCCAATTACGCTCTTGCTACTCTCATTAATGGCATTTCCTCTGAATGCTGACACTTTCATGGACCACCATACCCACATGTATATGACTACTTACTCCTTATGGCATGGTCTAAATCAGAATCTGAAGACTACATTGGAAGGTTGTTTTATTTTGCAATGTTCTCAAAACTGAGTCACCTTGAGAAAAGTTATACTGGGTCACAGGCTTTCTATTGACCTGTTTTCTCACAAAAGAGACTTTTGCATCACCTGGGACATTAGAGAAAATAGTTGCCTGTTCACTGGACTGCATCCTTTTTATGAGGATGCAGTTTCTCGTAAACCTTAGTATTGCAAACAAACACGGGCAATTATTCTTAACCTGGTGATGTTAATTCTAGCCACAAAGTAAGCCAATTTGGCTAGAAAAAGGAGCAGGAGTATCTTCCAGTGTAGGAACACTGATGATGTTCAGAGTAATCCATGACCCTGAGATGAATCCTGTAATTTAAAAAGATTAAAAGACCAGAAAAGTCAGGTCTTCTTGAAATACTGTTAATAGACAGTCCCAACTCACCAGCTTTCAGGCTTACAAAGAAACACAGATCTGGAATACATGCTGTAAATCACAGCCCTATACTCTCTGAGGGCTTGAAAATACTGTGAACATGGATGTTCAAGAAGGCTTTATCATACCAAACCCCACAACCAGCAGGATTTCTGTACAAAGACTACCTCTGCCTGAGTAGTGTCTCTTGAATATCCCTAGTGTGTGCTATTTATATGAGTGAGGGTGAAATAGAAGAAGGAGAGGAATAGAGAAAGAAGTCAATGTAAAACTGTTGGTGCTCTGCAGTTCTTAAATTTTAGTGAAAAAGTGCAACAGGGATATGACACTAAAGTCTTTATTTCTTCAAGAAACACAACTGAAATTAAATCAGATATGCACATTTCACTGGGAACCACGCACAAATAATTCTGCATGGCCCTATGCACTTCATTCAGTCTGGAGTTAATTTTGCATTTTGTTAGCCTCAAAGGATAGCTTAACTTTAGTTCTCTTTTAAGAATGTAATGAATAGCTAAGAGGGTGGTTGTGTGCATGTGGACATGATTAAAAAGAGAGAAAAACTGGGAATGAGATTGTTTTTCTCCTAGTTTCTCCTGAGGAAACTGAAGGCAAAGAATTTCTTGATATAAGACAATTCACTCTAAAGTTTGGATTAAACATATTTGTATGTCTGGACAACCCTGCATGCTCAAAAAAACAAATTTTCCAACATGTGCAAATTACCATGTCCCTTTCAAAACTAATTTCTTTCCACCAGCTGAAATATTTCCACAGTTCAGTGCTACTAAAGATATCACAGTAAAACCTGAATTTGCCACAAATAGGAAAATGACAGAAAGTTTTGTAAACCCAGGTTGTATATTTTAGATGAAATGTGCTAGTTTAACTTTTTATGGGAGGCACTATCATTACAGAGAAAGATGAGAATATCATACAGGAATAACTGCATGATCTTGAGGACAGGAGGAATTGAAATCAAATTAATTTAACAGAGTGAATTGCCAGGCCATTTGCTTCAAGAAGGATAGTAAGAATTTTTGCTTTTAAAATCAGGACTGTTAGGGATGAAGATAATAATCTCAAGTGCATCAATCTTTCACCAATTATTGTAAACTATCAGTTTAATGTGAATAGTTCTAAGATCCAGGTGATACGAGAAAGAATGAAAGTCATTTGTACAATGTACGACTCTGACTCGATCTGAAATACTGGTCATGATTATGAGAACAAAATTGAATAGGAGAAAGCACAAAGAAGGACTGATTCAGAGGCCAGAGAATGGAGAATCCATTGAACTACAGGAAGTGAAAGCATCTGGTTGCATTTAGCCTAGCAAAATGAAAGGTGACAGGATATGTCTGCAGCAAATAAACATTTCGAGAAGGTAAACATGAGGAAGTAAGACAGGCTACTTAAACTAAAGAGCAATGTTGGCAAAAGAGAAAATAAGGATGTAATGGCTGGGAAATAAATAAAATAAAGATTAAAAAGACATTTTATTACACAGAAGAGTGAAGATCTGGAACTGACTTGTTAGTATAGCCACAGAACAAAACAAAGCTAAAACAGCTGAATTTTCAGTGTTGTCCATCCACAACATTTGCCTCCAACAGGCAGTCTGGACTCTATGCAGGATGTATCTGCCTGCTAACATCCTGAAGCATAACCTGAAACTTTTAAAGCTTCTGAGTTTTGATAATTCAATTGCAGAAGCAGGGATTTGAACAGCATATAATCCAGCTCAAAAAAAAAAAAAAAAAAAAAAAAAAGTCAAGAATACAAGCAAACAAATGACCTCAGTATATCATTCCATTCAGCTAAGTGAAACTAGCTGAAATAACACATTAGAAAAGAGAGGAATACCTCCAGAAACCTGGACCATCAACATAAACTAGGAAGGCAAACAAAAAGAAGTGCCATCTATAGGTAAGATTTGGATGCGAGTAAATCATAAAGAGCTGAAAATAACTTTGAAGTTTTGTTTGTTTGTTTGTTTGTTTGTTTTTCAGGACTAAAATCATTATTGTTTTCAAACGTATTTATGTTTTGCCTTTTTATACTGAAATAAAAATCTGTGGACATAAACAGATCAAGTCACTCTTTGTTTTCATTCTAATCACTAACACAGTTATTGAAAACCCTGGGACATTTTTTATATGTGAATACAATTTTTCTAGGTGGCTTTTAAAACAAAACAAAACAAACCCTAAAATGAATGTGAAGAGAGTTTCCTGAAAGTTTGTGAAGTCTTCCACAAAAGAAAATGAACAATCAAACAAATCTGAATAAATATGAAGGCCTCACTTCAGTTTTGTTTTTTTTTTTTTTTTTTTTTTTTATAAAAAACATTCTTTGGTTTCTGTGTAATGTTTCATGCTGTACAAAAGTTTTAAGTCCAACACCTTATTGCTTTTATATTTTTATCCTACTGACAAAAACTTTTGTTTGTTTGTTTGTTTGGGGGGAGGTTGTTTATATGCTTGCTTGCTTTTCTTTGTTTTTACACATGTTTTTACTAAAACATGGAATTTGGGGCTAAAAAAATGAAAATAAAACCTTTTAAATAGCTCGTGCTGAGGGAGGCACATTTCTCTGACTAAGAAGAAGATGCAGTTGAAATTAGGTTTCTAAATTTTTGTCTCATCAGTGTTTGTTTGTTTGTTTGTTTGTTTGTTTTTATGCATTAAGATTAATTTTATATGCAAAAGATTTTGTAGGGTTACAGTCACAGCTCAGTAGATGTTATTCTGAGAAGAATTTTTCTCCACCAGTGTCTGAAAAAAATGAATACTCTATAGACTTCGGAAACATTTGAGCTTTAACACCAAGAGCATACCTTAGCTCTTCAGCTGGGATCTTTGGGAAAATAACTTAATAATCTTCCATCCCACTTTTCCTTTCTTTAGAAACAGATCCTCCAAGAACATTATCTTTTATCACACATTACAGGAGATTTGTTTGCTGTTTGAACCAGATCTGAATATTAATATTACAACATGGCAGTGGTACTCTCCTAGTATCTTCTGCTTATAGTTCTGTTAAAAAGCCATAGATGCATAGCATTAGAGGACAAATTTCCCTCATGTGGTAGTTTCTCAAATCAAACTGTTGTCTGTTGTGTGGTTGTGCTCTTTATACTTCTGTTTTCCTTCTGTTGAAAACTTTATGTTTTCAACATATTTCCAAAGCAAAAAATCTTTTCTGTCTTCCAAGAAATTAATGCTGTTCCAGATGTGTTGATATAGTTTAATATAGAGACAGAAAGTGACTTAATGAATCTGCACCATGCAGAAAGATTGACTTCCATCTATGACAAATTCAGCATGCATCCTGCTGGCTCTTCTGGCAGGTAACCCCACTTCAACAGAGTGTCTATGTCCATGCCAGGTAGAGTGACCTCCTAGGGACTAAGGAGGTTCTGGTTTTGAGATATGGCCTTAGCGGCCACATGGGCTTCTCAGCTAATGGATAACAATGGGAGACTGACATTTCTGTCACTAAAGTATAGTGACATATATAGTTTCCATATTTTATGATGAATTAAATGACAAGTGATGGGTGTCGACAACTCTTGACAAACTTCTCTCTTTAAAACTTCACAGCGTCATGCATTGCCTCCTATTTTAAAACTTCAGCAGGCAGTGAAACCTTTGAATGAGATACATGTCCACAACAGACTTATCATTTGGTATTCTAAATAAATGACATGCAAAAGGGCTCATCCCTAGAAAAATATAACTCTCATCTTAATGTGTTAAGGAACCATACATTAGTCTCTAGCTTCAGAAAATCTTAGCTCAAGAGGATTAACTAGAATAGGAAAGGTTAAGTCCACTTTAATTTATGGTAACAAATGTGATGCTATTTTCCACATCTCTTAGAGAAAAAATAATAAATTATTTCATAGAAACATGTTTTACTTCTGGAAACACTGTTATTTCAGTTTAGCTTATCTATGGTATATTATGTTTTTCAAAAGTGTCTGCAAGCTTTACTTTGAATACAGTTCTTGGGAAAAAAAAAAAAAAAAAAAAAAAAAGAAAAATCATATTATATATTATTACCGTTATTGTGACTTTTCTTATTGAAACTCTAGTTTCAAGATCCATGATACCATATAACTTATGCTTTCTTTCTGTGGCACACATTTTCACACTTCCAAGATCATTTCCACTTAGAGCCAAAAAGACAGGAGTCAATCATTTGCTGACAGAAAGGATATTTCTTTTTTAATAGTCAGTAAAATAATCCACACACACACACACACCTTACCATCATAATCTGAACTGTAAAGGTCAATTAATATAATCTCTCACTGGACTGTTTTGCTGTATGAATGAACATGATAGGGAAGAACGTCAAGTTCTATTGTACTTGTAGTACAGTACTTCTCAGTACTACAAGTAATGAGTTATAAATGGGGAAGGAACATATTTTGATGAGTATCAGAAATGAGAAATCTTGGAAATGTTTCTTCACGGTGAAGTTTAGTGGGCTGTGCAATATCTCTGTAAAGTAGAACATTCTTATCTTTAGACATTTCATAGTACAACTGGCACAAGCCCTGCTGTTTGTACCTGATTTTGGAATTGCCATTGTTCAGTGTCAGTATACAGATTTATCATCAGAGAGTGGTAATATTTATGAACTGAAAAGCCAGGCCCAAAATTTTCCAGCTGTCTCTGGATATCCCATGAATTATGTAATTCAGTCTGGATAGAAAGTTCTATGAAAGCTTTCATTCAGTATGAAAATAAATCTTTCCATTTGCATTAGGCATTTGACAGAAAAGTTAACCTTTTCATTGACAAAAAGCTTCATATTTGTTTTTTCTTCCTACCCTCCTCATTTTATTCTTTAAATGTGAAACAAAGAAAATTGAAAAGAAATAATAAAGACACATAAAGGATTTAATTTATTTTAGAAAATAGAAATAAAGTATTAAAGATGCTCATGTTAATGGTAAAAATATTAAAAATATTTGATGTAAAATATTCACTAATTGTTGCTACTTTCCAGCAAAGAATCCAGCAGTAGCACTCTATTTCTATCTCTACTGCATCTTAAAAATGTATGGTAGTGAGATATTGGAGGTATGATTCCACCTGAAGAGACAAAGTTAGTGCAAATGACTTCTGCAGCAATCACCAACTCCTCAGTTCTTCAGACATGTCATCACTCTAAATTTCTATTTAGCCAGGTTAAATCATTCCTACAGCTGGGCTGCTGAAACAGCAGTCTTGATGGCATAAGCAGGTCATTTTTTTTGTGCACCCTTCATATATCTAACTGCTTCTTAAGGTATTCATTGTCTTTTGTGTACATGGCGCTCATTGGCTTCTCAATGGAGAAATGTGTCTGCTGAAGTTATGTGCAACCTGAGAGTAAGCATATGCCATAAAAGACTTAATCTCCTCATTGTTAACAATGTACTGTCTTTTCAATGTCCTTTTTCTTCAGAGAAGCTTGCTATGCGCTGACTGTCACAGTCAGTACCTAAGCAATGCATCTCTACATACAGTCATGCAGCTTGGTTATTTGAAATGAGACTACTTTGACTGCACCATGTGGAGGCATATAGACTGAAACTGGGGCAGAAGTCACTGATCATTGGAACTTGAAGTCCAGTTTAAGTCCACTCATATAAAGAATACATTTTTGGAAAGTGCTGAGGTGCTGCATTCATGAACTTTGTAAGAACTCTGGACTGAAGTGAGTTTTGCCTTGGTTATTTGTAGGGCTTGAAATGCATGAAATAGCTTGAAATGCAGCTTTCTGCCAGTATCACAGTTGCATCTTGAGGCCATCTATCAAGACTTCTAGACTTGATTTCCTCCCTCACTGTTGGTCTTAGGTTACTGTACCGTAAGTGTATCCTTTTTTCAGGCCTGTCCAATAATTCACTGTGACTCTGAATTGACTGCTTAACATCTGTGTGGTCTGGAATGAAGGGAAGTATTTATAAGATAGAAATATTTGTAGGGGCTTTCTACTTTAACAGTTCTGATAAGAAGAGTTCAAAATGCATAAGGCTGCTCACTTTATATTATGGTTTAAATTTGTCTTTCTCAGGTTATTCTGTTTCAGTGCAATATTCATCAACAGTGAGAAACTGTCTACTTTGAGAAGCATAGCCCTTTGTAATCTTAAGAGTTAGCACAAAGTCCTTCATGGTTAATAGGAATATTTCCACCCCCTCAGTGTGCTTAGTGTCAGATCTTTATATTTTAAATATTATACAACTCACTCATTAGGAAAGGCTGTATCTTACGTAGAAGAATGTAGTGTGGGTGCAACTGATGAAATTTTATTAACTGATGCTCACTTACCTTTAAGAATATAAACAAACATCTCTTTTCCCCTTCCAACCCTATTACTGGTAGTGGCTCTGCCTCCATATCATAGTGCAGTCTCTGTAGAATCCAAAGTCTCAGGCTATCTTACTGATAAAAAGAATCCCATGTCTCCTTAGAATGCAGTAGGTGGATATATCACTTACTATTCCTCATGCTTAATTATCCAGAAATAATAGTAATAGTAACAATACTGCATGTCTTAGCCTCTGAAGCCAATTGATCTTACAGATTCCCAAATTCAAAAGCAGAATATATAGTACTTCTCTAGCTGCTTTCTTCTCAGATGGTTTTATTTCTCCTTAAAATTAATTTCATGCACACACATGTACACACACATATATGTATGTGCATCATATTCTGCCCTTCACATGCGTATGTATATACATATTCTGTCCTTCACTATTTGATTCCCTCTCCCTCCCCCTCTTCCTCTCCCTTTTCTCTTTCTCTTTCTCTTTCTCTTTCTCTTTCTCTTTCTCTTTCTCTTTCTCTTTCCTCTTTCTCTCTTTCTCTTTCTCTTTCTCTTTCTCTTTCTCTTTCTCTTTCTCTTTCTCTTTCTCTTTCTCTTTCTTCTCTTTCTCTTTCCTTTCTCTTTCTCTTTCTCTTTCTCTTTCTTCTTTCTTCTCTTTCTCTTTCTCTTTCTCTTTCTCTTCTCTTTCTCTTTCCTTTCTCTTTCTCTTTCTTTCTTTCTTTTCTTCTTTCTCTTTCCTCTTTCTCTTTCTCTTTCTCTTTCTTCTCTTCTCTTTCTCTTTCTCTTTCCTCTTTCCTCTTTCTCTTTCTCTTTTCTTTCCTCTTTCTCTTTCTCTTTCTCTTTCTCTTTCTCTCTTTCTTTCTCTTTCCTCTTTCCTCTTTCTTCTTTCCTCTTTCTCTTTCTCTTTCTCTTTCTCTTTCTCTTCATCTCTTTCTCTTTCTCTCTTTCTCTTTCTCTTCTCTTTTCTCTTTCTCTTTCTCTTTCTTTCTCTTTTTCTCTTTCTCTTTCTCTCTTTCTCTTTCTCTTTCCTCTTTCTCTTTTCTCTTTCTCTTCTTTTCTCTTTCCTCTTTCTCTTTCTCTTTCTCTCTTTCTCTTCTCTCTTTCTCTTTCTTCTTTCTCTTTCTCTTTCTCTTTCTCTTCTCTTTCTCTTTCTCTTTCTCTTTCTCTTTCTCCTTTTTTCTTTTCTCTTTCTCTTTCTTCTCTTTCTCTTCTTTTTCTCTTTCTCTTTCTTTTCTCTTTCTCTTTCTCTTCCCTCTCTTTTTCCCTTCTCTTTTCTCTTCTCTTCTCTTTCCTTTCTCCCCTCTCTTTCTCTTTCTCTTTCTCTTTCTCTTTCTTTCTCCCCTCTTTCTCTTTCCTCTTTCTCTCTTTCCCCCTCTTCCTCTCTTTTTTCTCTCTCTTTCTCTTCTCCTTTTCTTTCCTCTTTCTTCTTTCTCATTCTTTCTCTTTCTCTTTCCTCTTTCTCTTTCTCTTTCTCTTTCTCTTTCTCTTTCTCATTTCTCTTTCTCTTTCTCTTTTCCTCTTTCTCTTTCCTCTTTCTCTTTCTCTTTCCTCTTTCTCTTTCCTCTTTCTCTTTCTCTTTCTCTTTCTCTTTCTCTTTCTCTCTTTCTCTTTCTCTTTCTCTTTCTCTTTCTCTTTCCCTTTCCCTTTCCCTTTCCCTTTCCCTTTCCCTTCTCTCTTCCATTTTTTAAAGAAAGACCTCTTTGTTATTATTATTATTACTATTATTTATTATTTCCCCCATTTTGGGGGGTTTGGGGTGGGAAGAAGGTACTGGATCACAGCTATTTGGCATTCAGCTCTTTTTGGGCCTAGAGTTTATTTTGAAGGGGAAAATAATAATAATAATAATAAAGTTCTTATAAGAATACATAAAATATTTAAGTGTATCAGTAAATTTGTATGATTTGATATGATCACATGTATACAAATGTATAGAGAAGCAGAGCAAAAGGAAAAAAAAAAAAAAAAAGTAGAAATTATAAACATTCATCCCATAGCTTCTGTTTTCCCAGAGAATCATAGAATCAAAGAAACTTTGCAGACCATATCAAACAATGAACTATAGACCAGATATTCCAGAATTCAGTTCTCTTTGATTCTGAGACTAAGTTTAAAGTTCCTCTTTACCAAGGGAAAAACCTTTCCACTCTGTAGCTTCTTGCAGAAAGTGCACATCAGCCATTTGGACAGCACACTGAGGCAATAGTGTACAGCAATCTGGAAGTGCAAAATAGAAGGAATAGTGCGGCTTATCGGCTGTTCTGATTTGTGTGGGTAATGCCAAAGTGCTAACAAATCCAGCTACTATATTAGTGCAGTGATCTGAAAACTCCTGATGTCTACTGAGCTGTTGTATCACCACAGAAGACTTCAACTTACATTACAAAATTCAGTTTTTCAGGAAAATAAATGAAGTCAAAATGAATCCCATCTTAGATATGAGTGTTTGCACTCTGCTTCATATGTTATTATAGTCTCAAATATTCCTATATGGAAAACTAAACCAAACCAAAACAATAGGCTAAGGGGACTTTGCCAATGATTTCACAGGAATTGAGAAATTAATATCTTGCTTTGCAGATGGCAGAAGACTGGACTTAGTGACAGAGAACAGTCCCTGCAGTCATGTTGCTATGATTAATTGCTCCATATCAGTAATTTATTCCTGTAATTGGTTAAAAAAAAGGAGTAGGTGATTACATTTTCTATTTAAAAACGTTTTTCTGCTTTTGTCAAAGCAGATTTTTTGATTTTTTAAAAAAGTTTTATTTGTTGGTTAATTCATCAAAATAAGTTATGACAATTACTTAAATACTTTCCCCTATTATTTTCTCAAGTCTGAAAATGTCAGATTCCCATTGTGTTAACATATAAATATGAAAGAAAAAATAACTGAGTCAAACTTTAATCCCTTTTCTATTATTGTAAAAATGGCCAAAAGGAGAATTAGTGTCAGTTCTGAGAATCTACTGAACTGAGATTTATGAAACTATGCAACTTTTTCTTTAGCAAAATCTTCTCAGGCCAAGGGACAGACAATTTAAAGAAAATATTCAGACAGGACTCACCATAGAGATGAGCATTGCATAAAGTCACAGAAATAATCTATCTTCTATTTTTTCTAGAAGAAAAATTATATATATATATATATATATATATATATATATATATATATACAGTTTATAGTTTCCTGCTTTTCAGACTAGGAAATGGTTAAACAAGCAGGCAAATAAAATGATTACAAGTGTAAGTGAATATACAGAACAATTAGGTGAGATAAACTGATAGACTTCCTTGCTTCTCTCAGATCTCCAGCTGAGCTTTTCAGAAGTTATTGGCATCAGTTTGAAACTTTGTTCTCATCCAACGTCATGTTAAGACTCCCAGGAAATTCTGTCAGATTCACATTAATGAACAGACTTTTAAGAAGTATATTTGTGTGAGTTATCTTCAGAAGTCAGCCCAATAATGCCATGGATTTTAAGAGAGAATTACTAAGTTATTATGAATACCTTCATAAAGTTCTTGCTTACTACTTGATTTTTAGTTTGTGGATCAGAAGACTTCCAGGAGCTGACCCCAGTTCTTCTTCCATCTCTTTCCTATTATTGTTATTTTTAATCCTGAAGAAAACAATAACAAAAAACACTCACTCCATGAGTGTTGAATTTCTTCATTCCTTCTCTATAGTTATTGTTTCTTCTAATCATATGTATTTTAAATTTACATTTTTCTCTATTTTCCAAAACACTTTCTCTCTAAAGCCTTAATACAGTTTGATGTAATTGTTTTGGGGCATAGCAGGCATTTCACATAGACTTGTTGCGAGAGAGAAGAGAGAGTGAGAAAAAGAAGGAAAGAAGGAAACAGAAGGAAAGAAGGAAAGAAGGAAAGAAGGAAGAGAAGGAAGAGGAAAGAAGGACGAAGAAAGAAAGAAAGAAAGAAGAAGAAAGAAAGAAAAGAAAGAAAGAAAGAAAGAAAGAAAGAAAGAAAGAAAGAAAGAAGGAAAGATTAAGAAATAACCATTTCACAGGTTCTTTCCTCAGGTTTTATTTTTATTTTATTTTTATTTTCATTTTTATTATTTTATTTTATTTTATTTATTTTATTTTATTTCATTTTATTTTATTTTATTTATTTTATTTTATTTTATTTTATTTTATTTTATTTTATTTTATTTTATTTTATTTTATTTTATTTTATTTCTTTTTTATTAGTATGGAGCTATACTGTATATTTTAGAGGATTAAGAACATTATAGCTTGCTTCTGGGACTCTAAAAGCCAGTGAAAGAATCCTTTTGTAGGTCAGTGAACTCTTTGTGATCCTAACATAGTTGTAGAATTACAATTATACATACATAGATGTCTGGGATTGGGCTGGAAACTTTTTCAAAGCATCCTACTTGTGTCCTAAATATAGATACCATACTCAGGCATCACGTGGCTCTTAGGTATTTCAGGATCTGTACAAAATTGCATCCTGATATTGCAATCTTTCCAAATATTTGTTGAAAATAACTCCTCCAGCTCTAAGCTTTGACCTCTCAAGGTCCTGTCTGACCTGAATGTTTTCTGCAAGCCTGTGAACACCTTTTTTCCTTCCTGTTTCCTTTTCACAGTTTCTCTTCATATTGCCTCCAAATAGTTTTTTTGGAAGTTTTTTGTCATGAGCTCAGCTACTCCTTAATAAAACCAATTTTACAGAATGTGGCCCCAGTCCCAAGAAGCACAAAAATGTGTTCTGAACATCACTGAACTATTCTTATAGTTAAAACCATGACATTTGCTAGATAATTTTTAGATAATTTACTGTCTTTGTGTTTCATTAGCAAGTAAATGGGGTAGGTCTTTGATTTTTGAATCATCTTTTCTATATCTTTGCTTCATATCAAATATTTCACTTTTCAGATTTCAGATAAAATTGAGTTATATTTATCTCATATATTATGTATCCTGTGCATAATGGTGTATTGTGTTCAGTGATGTATGATTGTTTATACAGGTCATATCTTTGTTAGAGCCTTTATCACTCTGTTTTGTGTTAATTATAGCTGGTAAAGTTTCTTACTTTTGTTTGATTGTCCATGATGTTATACCAGGAAATGCATAAATATATACTGCTTTGGTAATTTGTTTGAGATTTTCTCAATAGCAGTACATTACTCAGTGTAAAACAAATTATTTTTGTGAGATGTTTTTCTACCATTATTCTATTTTTAGTTATTGGTCTCAACATAAAACTCACATATTTCAGCTAAAAGCCCACAAATATTTATTTCATCTGATTAAATAAATAATAAGTAATTTTGGAAAAACAGAAAACCAGTAAAAGGAAAATATTATTTATTTATTTTCTGGCAATTCAGTCAATGAGTTTGGCTGTATATTTATTTTTTTAATTTAAAATATTTAATATTTTTCCCCATTTATTCTTAATTATAGGCAAAATCCTGATTTATTATTAGTATTATTTTTTTTTTTTAAAAAAAAGCATTTCTCTTGACAAAAAAGACATATACAAGAATGGAGTAAGGAATTCCCTAAAATTAAACTCTAGAACTGTTGGATAAAGTTTCTAATCTTTGTGTCTTGACACATAAAATAAAATAAAAAAATAAAAAAAATAAAAAAAAAAAAAAAAGAGAGCTCACAGAAGTCAGAAGTCGGTAGAAAACATTTAATAGATTTAATGGGCCTGGATTGGTTCCATCTTGAAATGCCATTTTTCTGTACTTCTGTCAATTACTAAACCTGTGGCAAACTCTTCATTATTCCTATGGTCATAATTCACTAATTCTCTCCCTCATTTTGAGGGCAGTGTCAGGATGATATTTTGTATGGCTGACACTACATAGACATTGTCATTGACATAGGCAAACACATATTGACATAGTATGAACAGCCATAAAACTATCATTTTCTGGTAGGAATACCCAGGACCATATGTTTCCTCTTAGACCAAACTCTTACATTGGTGCCACTCTAGTGACAAGTTATTTATTATTTCTACAGCTTGAAATGAGAGAAGAAACAAAGCCCACATATATGGTAGGTAAGACCTCATGGTCTGTGTCTTATCCCTGCATTCACCCTCTCAATTTCTCTCAAAAGATGGACTGGATAAATCAATCACACAGAACTTTTAGTTTGCTTTCAGCTTCTACAGCTCTGATTCTCTCTTTATTTAGGATAGAGATTATGATAGCCTTCAACCCAGGAACCACAGTTAATCGTCTGAAGGGAGATAAAATAGAAACAGATTCTACAACAAAATCATTATATGGGAGATTGATTTTCTCTCTCTGTTGACAAAAAAAAAAAAACTTATCGAATCATAGAATCATTAAGGAAAAGACCTTCAAGACCATCTGGGTTCAAAACCCTCACCCTACTACCAATATCACCCACTAAACCGTGTTGCTAAATACCAGGTCCAACCTTCCTTAACACTCCAGGGACGGTGACCTCCACCACTTCCCTGGGCAACCTGTTCCAATACGTCACTACTCTTTCTGGGAAGAAATGTCTCCTAATTTCCAGACTAAACCTCCCCTGGCACAACTTGAGGTGCTTTCCTCCTAGACCTATTGTGGCCCTCTAGTACTTGCAAGGGGCCTACAGTAAAGATGAGGAGGAACTCTTTGTCAGTGAGTGCAGTGATAGGATTCAGGGGTAATGACTTTAAACTAAAGGAGGGTAGATAAAATGTTAGGAAGAAATTCTTTATGAGTGGTGCTGAGGCACTGGCACAGGTTGCCCAGAGAAACTGTGGATGCCCTATCCCTGGGCAACGCCAGCTTGGATGTGGCTTTGAGCAACCTGGTCTGGTGGGAGATGTCCCCTGCCCATGGCAGTGGGTGTGGAGCTGGGTCACCTTAAGGGTCCCTTCAAACCCAAAACCATTCTGTGATTTATGATTCCACGATTCCTTGCTCTACTTAGACCTAGAGGTCATTGTTCCTTCTTCTTTCTGATATACTCCCTCAGCCTCTGCTTTCCTGTTGTGATTTCTGTTTCACATATTTAAGGCCACTAAAGACAATACTTGGATAAAATTATCATTGTCAGAGCATTAACTTTCATTCTGATCTCTACCCATTATTTTCCCTCTGTGTTGCAAACTACATATCAGCAAAGAAAGTCTGTTTCAATTCACCTACCTCAGAGCTCAGTTATTCTCTGAGGCGTAACATGTTAATAAAGAGAAGCAAGTAATTAACAACCAATAAATTATGACTTTTTTTCCCCATACCTACATCAGATTATAATACTTTTATTCACAATACACATTTATCATCACTCCTTTCTGTATGGTATCCAGCTCATCCTATTTTAGGCATCAGAAAGTTCAGTGTCTAGCACAAGGTACTTTCTTAAGCTCTAGTTTTCTGTATAAAAGCTTACCTTAGACTTGGATAACTAGTTTGCATCAGGTGCCTAAATTTGATATGTGCAAGGTGGCATAGAATTTATGTATCCCTCATGGAAAAACTGTGATGTGTCTTCTGAAGTACTTATGGCTTGACACCCATCTATCAGTTTACTGTAGTTATTTGGGAAATTCATGCTCTGCTGTGTTTTTCTGACTAAATGAAAATGGCAAGTGCTTCCTTGTTTTCTGTTCTACTCTTTCTTCTTAAAGTGGAGTTTGAGTAGAATAACACACATATACATTCATTTATTTATATTGAACTCACATAAATATTAGCTCATGAGAAAAGCTGTTAAACTACATCACCGATTACCTTTCATGAACTGCAAAACCAAAAACCACTTGAGACATTTTTATTAATCTCTTATGTGCCTATTAAAAATGACTATTTTAATTCATAGTTAGTAGAGGCAATCCTGGGATTTATTTAGATTTTCTCTTGCATTTCTTAACCATTTAGGATTACTTTTAATTAGGTCTTTTCTCTCTTCAATACCCCAGCAACATAGCTGGAGAAGTAGTATATGGAAATACCCATAGATACATAACAGCTAAGGGCCTCTGTTGAATATTCATGGACCATTATATGAGAAATCCTTCTATTTCCATGTTTGGAAAGTATTTCAGTTGATAAAATCCATTTATGCAATAGCTGATTGAGTCTTTTGTTTTTGTAGGTGACTTGAAGTTCAAACTAGGAAAGAGCCGGTCATAGCAGGTGATGGAGAAAAAGAAAATTACAGGTCAGCATTTAAAATCAGAAATACTTAAGAGTCAGAAATTTCAATCCAGACTATTAAATCACGGTCCTTTATGTACTTACCTTAACATGCCGACTTACAGGAATGTTAAGTTGGAGACATGCTGCTTTATTAGAAGGATCCTTTAGATCAGTTTTTATTTCACCACTGTGGGTCTGGTGCATACTCGTGTAACAGATACAAGGATGATGCTACAAAACATTTTTTCTTGTGAGGAAAATAATTCCCCTTGACATTTCAAAAATGTACTGGGAAAAAAAAATAATATTGTTTAGAGTGGAAACCGGGACATATTACACTGAGAATGCAGGACACATCATTTGATTCTTTATAAATGCCTTTGGAATTAATTACAACTACCACTGTGTGCATAATGTACCATACACTAACTATTCACGAAATGTTATCTATTTCTGAAGGTGAAGTTGCAAGAAGTCTAATAGGAGCTGGAAAATATCTAGTAATGTTTGAAAGTTTTGAACTAGTTGAATCATATCAACTGTATTTTAAATTCATTTCTAACCTAATAATTGAACTTGAAAAAAAAAAAAAAAAGAGGTTTTCTGATTTTACTTCAATTCCCATTTTTTAGTTTGTAATCTGTTTTCTTAGATTCAGCCAGGCACAAGAGCTCTAGACATTGCCTTAGTAGTGTTTATATCTTAAATTAGGGCTTGATCTCATGCTTGATGTAGTTGTTCATTTGTCTCCACTGGACATTGGATTTGGCTATAGGGAGTAACTTCAATGATGTACCTATATGTGCTTATTAAAGAGAAACCTTGTGATTTTGAGACTATTTACATGCTAATAGTTAAATACAAATTTAGCAAATTTAGAATTTCAGAGGTAACACACTGCAATTTCATGTAGATATTGCTTCCAAAAGATACACACATTTTGATTTCACATATTCAAATTGTCTTGTACTTGCATAACAAACCAGGTCCTTGTCTCCCCTTTCATATTCAGTGCAATAACACATACTGCACTTCAAAGGAACTACTTGCACTCTCACAGAAGACAGGTTTACACTGAGCCCACTTGCTATTTTAATTTCCTGAAAAACATCTTAAACTTTTTATCCATAGAAGTTCAACTTCTTTCTTTGCCAGGAGACATGTTGTTTTTTATACAGAACACCATGTGGAAGAGCTACGTATGCTCAGAATGGATATTGATAATCTGCCAGTGTAGAATCATAGAATCATAGAATATCCTGAGTTGGAAGGGACCCTTAAGGATCATCAAGTCCAACTCTCGACACCGCACAGGTCTACCCAAAAGTTCAGACCATGTGCCTAAGTTCACAGTCCAATCTCTTCTTAAATTCAGACAGGCTCGGTGCAGTGACCACTTCCCTGGGGAGCCTGTTCCAGTGTGCAAACCACCCTCTCTGTGAAGAACCCCCTCCTGACGTCCAGCCTAAATTTCCCCTGCCTCAGCTTAACCCCGTTCCCGCGCGGGTCCTGTCACTAGTGTTAATGGAGAAAAGGTCTCCTGCCTCTTGACAACCCCTTACGAGGAAAGTTGTAGACTGCGATGAGGTCTCCCCTCAGCCTCCTCTTCTCCAGGCTGAACAGGCCCAGTGACCTCAGCCGTTCCTCGTACGTCTTCCCCTCAAGGCCTTTCACCATCTTCGTAGCCCTCCTCTGGACACTTTCCAACAGTTTCATGTCCTTATGTGTAATTATTCTCTGTCCAAAGACCACCGATGTTCAACTTTCCAGACCTGCCTAATACTTAGTGGGCTTGCTTTCTTACCAAAATCAAACAAACAACAAACAAAATGTGAATAAAAGGAAATCTTGGTTACTTATGAAGTAGTTTCTAAATTACAGTCTTTATAACCCTTGTGAAAGCTATTCCCTTCAGGACTTTAAAACATCCATCTGATAAGACTGCATCTTCCATTAGTTAAACTCTATCGGACTGTAAAATGCTAAGATGTTGCCTACAGCATGCAGAAAATAATACATGTGGAGATATGAAAATAAGCTGAAACACCAGTTGAAACACCATTTTGGGCACTGTTTCAAGAAGCAAAAGTAAAAGAAGAATTGTGATAAAAGAGCTATAAAAAGGGTTACTTGTTCTACAGAGAAAATTGGTGGGCTTAGGGCACTAAGTTATTCATTTGGTACACAGTACATAGATTCCTACAAGGATTTTAAACTACAACTTACACTAAAGTTCCATGGATACATCCTTACCTGGATGCTTAGTTCCATAGATGTTCACTTTCATTACACTGCCATAGTCCCAACTGACTAGGTTGCTCAAAGCCCTGTCCAGACTGGCCTTGAACACTGCCAGGGATGTGGCATCCACAGCCTCTCTGGGAAGCCCTTCTGGTGTCTCACCACCTTCATAGTAAAATAATAAATAAATAAATCACCTTTATATCTAATCTATACCTATCCTCTTTCAGTTCAAAGGCATTGCAATATGTATATATATGTATACACATACATATTATATTTGTATATTATATAATGTTACATTTCTGCTTTGTAGTGGTAGGGTGAACCAGAATAGCTCTTCATCTGCAGGGATTCCTTGGCTCTCATGCTTTAGTACTAGCTGGTGTATCCCCTCGGTTGAGTAGACCAGTTGGCAGTGGCAGAGATCTTCAGCTGGTGTTCATCACTAGTAAGTGGAATATAAAAAATTATACTGACTGCCAGACCTAATTCTATATCTATCACTAAAACCATGTTTCATATGCAATGATACAAAGCTACAAAGTTTTTTTTTGTTGTTTTTTTTTACTGTTTCTTCTACTTTTTTATTGTTTAAACCTTCTTGTTTATTCTGAGAACAGGAAGCATAGACAAACAAGCAAAAAGAAAAGAAGGTAGAAAAAAATTCAAGGTGTGAATGTTGTAGTTGTGAAACTGGTAACATTTCCCAAATCTCTATCCAGAATTATATCATAAATCAATGACACAATAAAAATTTGGTATAATAAAAGTTTCAGACGTCACCTGCTCTGATTTTGAGTTATTATCTCACTTACACAAATATTAATCTGCTGCTCTTTGTCTACGTTTTTCCAACCTGACCCAAAGGCTCAAAACAGATTTAAAATTATTGTATGGATTCACATAATGATTTTTTATTTTATTTATTTATTTAAAATGCAGAAATCAGTGTTAAGTCTTGCTTCTCTCCTGGAAAATTAACAATAATTTCATTTCCAGGACTACAACCTCTGGAAAAAGAAAAAAAAAAAAAATAAAATAAAAAATTAAAAAATTTTACTAAAATCTGGAAATAAAAATCCCAGTGTTTTATTTTTCTTTCAAATACATGGGCAATTCATTCATTTTGGGGTTTCCAGTTGAGGATTGAAACTATTCATCACTTTTATTTGCAGAAATATCTTGAAACTTATTGTGATAAGTGAATTAGCATGTTATATTAAATTGTGAACACTGTTCTTATTTCTGTCTTTCATTCGGAAATGTTCCTCTATAAAGAAGCATCCCACTCAGACATATTCAATAGTCTAAACACAGTCAATATTTAGGATTGAACAATTTATGACTTCTTAGTTTCAGTATTCATGAATTTATAAATGGGGCTTGGGGGGTAAGAATAGAGTCAATGTTCTCAAAATCTGAAAGAAGTGCTCTTGTATCCAGCTTTTTTTTTTTTCCCCTGTAAATCTGACTGTGCAAATCTGTAATGGCATATCCAATCCCTTGCCCTCGTTGCAATATTTAGTGTTTCTAAAAGATCTGTCTTGGCCAGACTAAAATAATATACGAAACAAGCACTCTCATCTTAGGTAATTAGTCCAAGAAATTCTAGTGAAACTAGCTGCAGAAGTAATGCTAATATACTTTATCCCTCTGGGTGAAGTTCTCCTAGCTACCTGTGAGCCAAGTATGCCCTTAATCCTTGAAGGCTTTAATGGGATTGAGGAGGTGAAAAAACCCTTGTTCTAGATTCTCACACAAAAAAATAATTTTATTTTTAGTTTTTATTTAGGGGGTACAAAATGCTAAATGCTTATAAAAAAAATATGAATCTTTAATACTTGCAAATACACATTCACATTTTACACACTGAAATGCATATTTTATTTCAAAATTATATGGGAGAACATCACATATTTTTCATGCATCCATTTTTGAAAATTTAGTCCATAACTCTTTTATATCCTCCCCACTTCTTTCTCTCCCTCTTTTTTTTTTTTTTTTTTTTTTTTTTTTTAAGTAACCTAAGTTTTGCTTCAATTTGCATACTTACCTTCTCTCCAAAATGAAAGACGAACTAAATTCCTGGAAGGATTATTTCCTTACTCTTTCCCTGGTGTTTTTTTTTTTTTCCTTTTTTTTTTTTTTTTTTTTCTTTTGTAATCTTGGGTCTGTGATTTGAATTACAAAGGCAGAGAGAAAGCAAAAGTTCTGCAATGTTTTTCATAACCAAATTAGCAAGTTTCTACAATTTAAAGGATTCTATTTGTATTAAAAAAAAAAAACTTTTCCATTCCCCTTGCTTAGCTCGGGGCATGAATATAAGGGGGAGATGTTTGCTTTTCTTCTTCTTAATGGATAAGAGATAACTAAATGCTGAAATTACAAAAATGCTTGCCTGTTTTGAGTTTTTTGCATAAGCACCATATTAATATCATCTCTAGATCTTAGCTGAATAATATATGTAAAGACAGTTCACCATATATGGGAAAAAAATCTACATTGTTTAACTCAACAGACCTTTTGAATGATATCCATGAGTATTCAGCATTAAAACCTTCACTTGGAATTTGAATTGCAAATGCTGAGATTTCTATCCGATGTTCTAGTCTGTCACACAGTCAGAAACAGGCTCCAAATGGAAAAACAAAAAGAAGTTTCAAATCTAATTAGAAAGAAACCTTTAGCAATGGTATTGGTTGAAGCAAAATCTCACAATTTTAAGCTGCAAATGATCTAAGTCACGCAATGCTGCTAAGAAATTAGATCCTGACTCATATACATTTTGACGGCAATGCTACAGTACTTTGTGGAATTTGGGAGATAACCTTGTCTCTCTATAGCTTCTGTATTTCCTATACTTCTGTATTTCCAGAGGTATCCATCTAAATGACATTTTAAGACATAATTAATAATATCAATAGTTGCAGCAGCAATGTAATTACCTAAGTAATGTTAGTAATTCTTTTTAGACAGTATAGTTGGCTGTAAATTCCTTGTCCCTAATATGAGCCAGTTTAAAAATAAATAATTTAATAAAATCTGTTCTCATTTGTTAACACAAGTGTACAACTTGCTCTTGAATGTATATCATTAAGCATTGACTTAAATGCCTAAACACAGGTTGAAGGCTTGTCTGTCTGGATGTCTTCAAACTCCCCTTCCATTTTCCATTGAGGATTTTATTTAAGCAATTATTTTCAAAGGTTGTTGTCAAAAATTTAATTGTAGCACCAAGTTTGGCAGCCTTGAAAGATATTGTGGTTCCATCAAGGTCATTAGATAATAATTTCAAAAGGCAGAATGCTACTACTCCATCTGAGGAAATGGGCAGAGTGAATATCGTCACATTACTAATAGGCATTCTTTGGTCTAGAAAAAACCTGAGTATGGTAAAATCTATCTCTCTTTGGCACATCCCACTGAAAACTGCTATACCTGTTCATAAACACAATTGTGAGAATTATTCAGTCTTTCTGCATTTATTACTTTACATAAACATATTCTATGATTTATATTTACTGTATATTATACCAATGTCAGGAATTCCATTAGTGACGTGGAAGATGTTTATGACAAACATCAGGTAGTCTATGTATATCTTGGTTGGTTGGCTGATTTGCCTTTTGGTTGATTTGCCTTTTTTTTTCTTTTTTTCTTTTTTTTTTTTTTTTTCCTGCAGTATGTTTTGTATTAAATTCATTAACTGATTTGGAATTCATGTACTAATTTTTACCTCAGTCTACGTCAATATCTATTGCCAAGGCTAACGTATAAACATATATAGTGTATAAAGAGTCCCTTTATAGTCAAGTAGAAGAGGAAGGAATGTCTGCAGAAAGACTTCTATCAGTTTAATACAGGGCCTAATCATATGGGCTAAATCTCTTTATGGTGGTTCCTAAATTTTCTATTGCACATCTAATGCACATCTAATTTGAATAAAATTATAAATTATGAGAGATCAGTGCCACTCCAGAAGGGAAAATTGAAGATAATTATTTTGCAGTATCGAGCTGTTATGTGAAAACATCATGCTTCTTTAACATCTGCAACTTTTCTTCCCTCTAAAGGCAACCTGGAGACATATGTCCCCATCCGTACTCATGTTTATCTGGAAGAATAATTCTTTCACAAAGCTTGCACACAACTTGATGCAATAGATACTTAAATAGCTTTAGCCTGAAAGGTACCTTTCCTCAAAACAAAACAAAAGCAAGCAAACAAACAAAAAGCACAATAAAACAAAACAAGCTCTCTTCCACCCTACACATGTGTTTTACTGCAAGTTACAAAGTGCCCGAGGCTCCCTGGTAATGGGAACTAAAGGAGTGTTCTCAGTCTCTGTAGGTCAGGAGCTGTCTCCTCTTCTCACAGAATTCTCTGTATTCTTAAAAAGAAAGAGACTGTTTTTATCTCTCAGTAATCCTAGTGTGTATGCAAATACTGCACTTTAAATTTGGCATAAGTTAGAAGATATCAGACAGACAACCTAATGGGTTAATACTACATCACACATTTATAATCCATATGTCTTGTAGAAATGCATCACCATCATGGAAAATCCAAAGGAATTTCCATGTCCAGCCCACGACATTACATTAACATTTCCATTTCAACAAATAATAAAAATCCATAATCCTTATGCAGCCAATGCCATGCTCCATATGTTACCTCTTATTTTATTAGCTCTTTATCTTTTTAAGATTTAATATAGCATATACAGGTACCTTTTTTCTCTCTGGTAAATGTAATGGGAGAGTAGAATGTCAGTATGCTTCAATTCAGCATAGTCTGTTAAGTGAAAATTCAGAATACATCCATTTAGACTTTAACACCAGTTTGTGAAAATTTCAGCAAATATAACTACAAAAAGAGACTGTAAAAAGTGAAAAATACTTTCCTTCAGAAGAGCTTCACATGGGGCACAAGATGGGGAGGAGGGGTGTTCAAAACTTGAAACCGTGACCTAGAAATGCTTATTTCTCTGTATCAGTAACAGTGCTCCCAAGACAACTAGGCACTTTATTTAGAAATTGCAGTTAGAGGCCTAAGATTAGGGGAAGTTAAACTGGATGTAATCATTTAGAGACAAAAGCATCTTTTTCCTATGTTAATCCAGCTTGTAGAGAACCAAGTGTACTTCATGACTGTGGTTATGTATAATAATAATAAAAATTACACAGATTAATAGTAACGATAAATTCTGTGGAATTGTCCTCTTCAAGTGTCTTCAGTAATATTACTTGGTTATTAGAAGTAGGGAAAGAGTTTGAAAGATTTCAGAATAGGTACTGTGTATTTTCCTAGTAAAATAGGAGAAATTCTCTGAGTTAATCAAAAAATGATTTTTAATTGCCAACTCTACAGTCTTACCCAGGGACCTGAAAAAAATTTCATCATTATACCTGACAGTTTTGCCCTTGTACCAGGTGGAGGAAGAACACAGGAACATAGGAACTGCCACACCAGATCAGACCTGCAGTCCATCTAGTCCACTCTTCTGTTGCTAATACTGGCCAGCACCAGATGTTTCAGAGAAAGGTACAATAACCCTTCCATAGACATAGTCAGACTTTTCTCTGAGAAAATCTTGTCCCAATCCTCTCTATTTCTCTATATCTGGGGCCATGAGAGATACATTTTCAAGCATGAAGAGCATGTCTATCCCAAAGTACACTGACTACACAACTGATTGTCTTAAATGGTGACTTTTCTCTCTCTACAAGCTTCAACTTGCCTTAGACAACTTTATGAACTTAACGGTGGCACCTAAATTAGAAATCAAATCACACTATCCCTAAAATTAATAATGCAAGAAAAGGTACTGTATGTATTTAAATAGTTCAAGACTAAAGTGGACTGAATTATTGCAAGAGCTACTTTCTTGTCTTTCTCTTCATGAATACAGAATAATATTTACTTCTCAATATCTACAACCTCAGGTAAGTGCTTGGAATCAGGTGAGATGAAGTCGTGTAAAAAGGTACTTGAACAAATTTAGTGGAATTATTCTTTCCAATATATAATACATTTTAAACCAAATCCATTGGTTCAACCATCAGCAACCAGACAGATTTGCACCTTTATAGAAAGTGAATTTCCATATTACTAGATGTTGACTAGGTCTTGAACTTCCTCTGGGTGTGTAATGAAATATAAATCAGTAAAAGCAACAATTTAGGATTAGTATTACACAAATATTTAGAGGAGTTAGGCATAGAAATCATAGTGCTAACTTCTGTACAGAAGGGAAAGTGATTATCTGTCTTACATGCATTATAGAATACTTCAAGTAAAGATAATTTAAACAGTTGAGCTTCCGACTAGGTGAAGAACTTGAACAGATATTCATTGTACTGTCTTCACTTAATGACAATAATGACAATAAGGAAGGCAATGAGAGATTGTGTTGGAAGCAAATAGATTCATTTAATGTTGTGTTTCAGTTTAATGAGTTACTCAAGTACCAGTCTGTGCCTAAGACTAATAATATTTATATGTATGATTTTTACCTCATAAGTGTGAGTTTGATAATGAAGGTTAATGTTCAGTTCATCTAACTTTGAACGTTTGGAAGTTATTAGAAAATGTAGTGTAATTAGCTAAGCATCTCGCTCTGTAGTCAGTAGAGAGTTAAGGAGCAGAGTTATTTACATTCATGTTGTTTAACTTTATTACCAACTTTAAACTACCTGTTGTGTATGCTCTATATATGTTCTTTAATATAACTTAAAGCTCTTGTTGGAAAGGAAGAGTAGTTTAAATTACATGCTTAATTTTTGGATGACTCAGAATGAATGTCTCTTTGCTTTCCTAACGAATCAAAATTTGAGTCACAACCAACATGAAGGAAGGACTGTGATGAGAATGAAAATGATTTTCATTCACCTAAAATAAAAATACCATGAAATTCAGCTCTGTGAAACACACTTGTGGGTTAGAACTGGTAATTCTTCTATAAATTCTGAGGCTATCAATTAGAAATGATAGAAAGAGAAAAAGACAGTATATAAAGAGAACTTAAAATATCTATGAATAACCAGTGACATGCATTTGTGAAAAAGGCTAATGTAGTTTTAGACTTCTATATGTCAGGCAAAAGACTTTAAGTACTATGCACTTAAGTAGTTTTATTTGAATGGTTGCATACAGTCCTGGTCTCTCTTTTTCATGATAATATTTAAATATCACAAAAAACAATAATAAAAAAAGTGTTGACAGAAAATAGAGATAGAGAGAGAGGCAGTGTGCAGTAAAGGAATTTAGTTTAACCATGTGAACACTGCGAGGGGAATATAATTTCATTCCATAAAACCAATGATAAATGATTGTAAATATGAGAAAATGATTTAAAGAAAATAAACTAATAGATTAAAAAAAATGATTTAATAAAATTCATTTTTTACTGAAAATTAAAATAAGGATGGTGTTGCCTGAGTTTTGAGATTGCAGAACAACCTTGTGATAGGAACAAAACAGGGAAAATGGTTTAAAGGTGGAAAATGGTAGATTTATAAGTAGGCCCGCATGACATGGCTGTATTAAAGGAAACTTGATTGATAATTTCAGATATTCTTTTCAGCCATTTGTTTTTATGGTTGAGATACCTTTCTTTATTGCATTTGCAAATTTCCACAATACGTCTAGAAAGTCTTTACATTGCTCACATTTTGTGCATGAGAAAGTAAGAACTGAAATAATTCAGCAAAGCTGTAGAGAACTACTTGTGCAAAGCAGATTACTGATCACTTTTTGAAAGCTCCAGATTAGCACTATACTGATGGGGTATCATTCTTAAATTTTAAGAGAAAAAAAAAGAGTGGGAATAGAGATGGGGAGGAATGAAAAAAAAAAAAAAAAAAAAGGGGGGGGGTGGTAGGGAAACAATTAAGAGAGGGGAGGAGGCAGAGAGGGTTGCTTTCAGCCAATATATATTCAAATAGATGTGAAAGGCCAGTTCTCACATCTCGAAAACAAGCTAGCAAAAATAAATAAATAAATAAGCCCCAGAACTTTATTTTAAGATAACATATCTTTTTAATTCTGACTTGTTGATGGCTTTTTATTGGTGAAATAGTTTTATTGGTAAATATAAAATTATTTGTATTGGTAAATTCATGCTCGTATTTTTTAACTCCTGAATACAAAATTAGAGGCAGCTACGCTCCATTTTCTTTCATCTTCTTTTAGGTGCAGGTGAGATGAAAGTGTAAGTGTGTCGGCTATGTCAAGGCACTTAGGATTCTGTTCAACAGAAAGAAAATAAATCTATGGTACTATGAAATCTGGAATGTCTGCATTTACACATTTAGTTAAGACTTGGTATAAGACCCTGAGGTGACACGCCATACCACTTCAGAATAATAAGACAAGAAAGTTTTTTCTGACCTTCTGTTTTCTGGTCCATTTAGGGTTGGGGTAAGGTCTGACTTTCCAATAGCAAGTCATTCAGGGTAGCAGCTGTATGGTCTCACCAGGATCTTTGGCTGTGAACTAGAGCAGCTTCAGCCATCCAGCTGCCTAAAATATTCTGTTGGATGTCTCTTGTTCCCCTTTAACATCTGGCAGTTTCAGAAGAAGAACAAAAAGGAGACAGGATGTTATGCCGAACCAGCCAGGAGTTTTTTATTAAGCAAGAACAGGGACACATCAAGAAAGATGAGGCAGCTGTGAGTATGCCAGCAGCTGCATCTGCTCTCTAAATGGATGATAACATGAAAATGACAGGGCCCTCAAAAGAAGCACAAAATTTGGGAATGTCTGATTGTTAATGCCTTGGCTATTTCATTCTAAGATGGGTCAGGGACTTCAAAGCAAAAGAACGGATTTATTTTACCTCTAAAGGATCTTTATTTTTAACCCACATTTTTATGCTATGGATTTGTTTCAGAAATTAAAAAAAAATTGCAATTTTTTATTGGTTAGTGGGAACTTTTTTGTTGGCCAAAGCCTTTTAATGCTTCCATATTTCAACAATAAACAGCTAGTGAGCTATTTCACTATGTTGCGTACAGACAGATGGATACATTGGATGCATACCTTTATTTTCTTTGGTGTTTTAGTGGCTGTCCATCTCTTTTTCTTTTTAAATTCCAAAGTATCATTAACATTCAACAACTCCATTAGAAAGTCACAGGCAGTAAGTGCCCATCTGTGCCATGTTAACATTTAAGGAGGAAATAAAAGAGTAAAGTGGACAGGTGGAGTAGACAGCAGGAAGCAACACCAGGCACACAGCAGGTATGGAGCTCAGCAGAGGAAAATGCCAGACATTTAACAGGTAAATGGAGGGGCAGCTGAATTTCTATGTCAGTCCACAGAGAGTGTGCTGAGGGAGTCCTATCTGTCCGAAATAGGAAGGTGTCACGTCTTCAAGAAAGAGTGCTTGCTTTCAGTGAGATTATTAACCCCATTAACCCAATTTCTGAGTAATCATGACTGCTAAACAACTTGGCTCTTTTCTTTCCTATAACCTCTTAGTCTCATGAGCCATATTCTTTCATGCCTATCTTTGCATATTCTTGCCTATATCTTTGCATATTCATGCCTATCATGCATATTCTTTCATGCTCTGATCTTCAGGGAGCTTGGTGAGAGATATACATGAAGGACAAGATAAGGAGACATGAATAGGCAGAATGATGTCCCATAATCAAAGTGGTGGTCTGGCTGGGCAAGCAACAGGTACAGAATAATATGGACAAAAGACCTTCTAATAAATGAAACAGGGCTGTATGGATCACAGAGACATGGTGGGATAGCTCTTGTGCCTGGAGTGCTGCCATGGATGGACTCATTCATGTTCTTTAGGAAGGACAGGCTGGAATGGATGGGGGGTGGAGCTGCCTTCTGTGAGAAAGCAGTGGGAATTTACAGAAAACAGGTTCACTTTAGTGGACATGTCACAGAATCTCTGGATAGCTTTGGACAAGACTTTTGAAGTCAGTGGATTTAACTACACAAATACTATTGAGAATTAAAAGTCTAAGGTAATAAATATGTTAAGTGAATGGCAACAAACAATGTGTTACAACTGGATGTGTCATCAATAAAGTAATATTAGCATGTGGTTTTCTGACAAAAAAGCAACTGGAACCAGCACCATCCAACTTTACATGGGAAAAGTATGATTCAAGTGATCCAAAACACGTTTCTGATGTGTTTATCTGTCTTAATTGTAAAAGGGTCTTCAGGTGTCTTAATTCCTTGTAACTAGTGTTGAAATTAGTGGGAAAAATCCAAACCTGATTTTCTTTTGCTTTAATTGAGGTCAGTCATCTCTATTATACTAAAAGTATATTTAAATACAATTTTTTCCTACATTATACATTCTTTCCTGTGCTTGTACAGTACTAGACTATGACTCAAGCTTGGTCTTTATTTCTGTGCCACTCTTTAACATCTAGGAAATAGCAGGCATGATGACTCTAAAACTTGGCAGTGCTGCAGACATGCTCCTGTTGATAGATACATGCCAAGTTTGCTGTCACTTGGCTTTGCCCCTGGAAATTGGCGGAAACATAAGAATAAGACACTGCTAATTTATCCTTTTCAGTGGGGGCAACATTATTTGTCACCTTGCCACTTGGCTGTTCTTGTGCTCTGGCATGCAATCTCCAACTCAGTGTTTGAAATGTATCATGATGGTTGTGTGGTCTAGAGTTCTGCTAGCAGCTGTTGATTGCTGGCTACTGGAGGGTACCAAGGAGGAGGACAATAGTTGGAAGTCTGTCATCTGACAAATTATTGCAAGGGAAAAAGCATAGCACATACTAAGTTCAACTTGAGAGGCTCTACAGATAATCCTAGAAAGGAAATCAGAAATGTATGAGTAACCCAAACAGTGTATTTCTTGCATGTGCTCACCACTTGTGATTATTAAAGAATAAATAAATAAATAAATAAATAAATAATTGTTTGTGCACTTAAGTTTTTACATTTTTAGCATCTTCACAAGAAAAAATCAGTATTGTACCTGCCTGAGAAAGCAGCAGAGCGCTTCTTGAAACTGCACTTTCTCCTCTGTTACTGTGTTTTTTTGACAGTGGAACACAGGAATATCTGTATATTATCTTCTGTTTTTCCTAATATTGCTATCAATGTATGGACCTAAATAGTTCAAAATATGTTATGGCAAATCTCATAATATTTGACTTTTCTGCTTCAGAAATAGTTCTTGTATTTGTCTATTATATGGCAATATTGTCATTTTTGAAAATAGACTAATCATCCATGGTTGTCCAGAGAAATAAATGTAAAGAAAATAATCTGCAACTGGAATTCACTTAAATGTGATATAAAACAAGATAAATAGATTTAAAGTGAGAAGTGTATTATTACAAATTTTATTTTTATATAAATGTAGAAATATCAGAAAGCATCTATTTTTTCAAGCCAAGGGGTTGAAGAATGAGGCTTTTGGTGGTGTCAGGTGGGCTGTTCTGAATGTCAGAAATGTAAACTCACATAATTTATGGGTAAGTGTTAAAGTTATCCAAAATATTTTCTGAGATATTATCTATAGAAGATATTTTAACCCGAATTTGCAGGTGAGAAGGGGAAGATGGTTTCACTTGGTTTCACTGGGAAAGTCCTACTTTGTATCAGCATATTTTGTGTTGTATTTTGTATCAGTGTTGGCTTCAAGTTGTTAAGAGAGTTTCTTTGATAATGTAGTCAACTTGTAATGGGACACAGAAATGATTCAAGTTTAACCTCATTGCTTAACCTCATGGCATGCCTCTTCTGAGAACAACCAACTGAAAAACCAACTTGGAAGAGTCAGAATTTAGCTAAATCATCAGAAAGGGAAAGGTACAGAAGGATCCCATTTGGAAATAAAAACAAAGGGATAGTTAGAAGTACCTCTATGATGATTTTATGTTTATTAATCTACTAATCTATTGTGGTCGTATTATGGTTGGTGATATACATACTCAACAGGATGTTGTCCCTGACTTCCCTTTTTCTAGGTGAGTAACCAGGTCATAGAGAAATGAGATGACTCTTCCAAGGTCAGTAATAGAGCTTCAGCACATTGAGAGCCTTAGTAGGCTCTGAAGTTAAATAGGATTTGATTTTCTTTCAAGATGTGAGTTATAAAATATTTCAAAATACTGTTCCAATGCCTTTTACTACCAGTTACTGTAGCAGCACTTAATTGCAATTAGATGTTACTTTCAGCTCCAAAGTGTAAAGGATTTTGCATGCCTCTGAAGAAAAACATACTGCTCAAGTAGGTCTACATATGATTTTTCATACAACAGAAAGTTTGCAAAGACAGACAGATAGACAAACTGATTAATTAACTAACAAACAGACTCAGGTTATTCAAAGTCAGATCTTATTTCCCCATTCTTCTCTAGTGGTGATTTTTTTTTTTTCTTTTTTTCTTTTTTCTTCTCCTCTGTTGTCCTTGTAGAGGTATGACCTGGAGAACAGTCAAAGTATGTGTATATGAAAATACAGATAGTATATTAGAATATAATAAAAAACTGAATCAGCATCCCCAAGCTATTCCTCACAACAGTTTAAAAAAATTCAGATAGAGACTGAACATCCAGATCTGAAGTTGACAACTCATGAGCTTTCTTTTATGTTTACTGCTTGCCTTACATACTCTTCCCAATATATTAGTCCTATTTTCAATGTCTGGAGAGATTACTAGTGGCTAAGTCTCCAGGCAACACTCTGGAAGACTCTGGATTTCATATAAATTATATGTCATGTTTTGTCATTCCCATTTTGATGTCTCAGACTTCATAGGTCATCTTGGTAGATGCCATTGTTCAGGCAACATAATCTTGCCTTTAATATATTTCAAAGAAGTTAACACTTTGCTATCATGTAATTGCAAAAGGAAAAGCAACAACTGTATCTATAATGCTAGCAAAAAAAAAAAAAAAAAAAAAAAAAAAAGCTATATCCTTCATAACTGGTTTAGCATGTGACCTGGGAATAACTTCTGAAATGTCTTTTTTTTTTTTTTTTTTTTTTTTTTTTAACACAAAAAGAAAAGGAGAGAGTGTGTTTTATGTCAAAGGACACAGATTGGTAGAGAATAATATGATACTATTTATTCCATAGTGATCTCAGTACATTTAGTTTTCATCAGAAGAACGTTTTGTGTTTCAGATTCGATAGACATTGTTATCAGATGCCAATTTGTCTTTCAGTCTCAATGGGGTTGAGAGATTATTTTACTTGCTTGTTGCATTTTTTGACTTATGCTACTTTTAAATAGGAATTTTCTTAAAGGAGACAAATTTTCCTTATGTCTTTGCAACAGATAAAAACTCAGACTTATTCAAGGTCTCTGCTGTGTACAGAAAATAGCACACATTCCTGCCACTTCACCTCATATGCCAAACCAAAAGTGTATTTTTTCTGGGTTCCTTATGCCATTCATTCGGATCCTTAATGGGTCAAATCAGCTTCTTGAAGGCTTTCCATTAGACACCTTCAGAGGTAGCTGGTGTTCCGTATAAACTACAAACTCCAGATCTGAATTGTACAAGGGGTTACTTACATATTACCTAAACTCATTACTATTTCATCTGTGCTGTTAACAGTAGTGAAATATTTTGAGTACTAAAGTCAAGCACACAGCCATGTAGTGCTCTCTGCCCAAAAGTTAAGTCTAAACTGGCTAGAAATAAAAATAAAAAATAAAAACAATAAATAAAAACACAGTTCATATGATTAAAGCAATTTTTCACAGGAATTCAGCTTTGTACAAGGCTAGAGGCTCTGCTCCTTCTGCAAACCTAGTGTAGATAAGAAGTCCTGAAAATTTGGTCTCCAAGGCTTTGTTAAACATGACAGTGTTAACAAGGGAAATGTAACATGGTTTCCCTAGATTTATATCTGCAGCCTGAAGAATTTCAGTTCCTGCAGCCTTGAAATCTAGGAACACACCAACCCATTTTTGTCATGTGCATTTACTCCAGACATTCAGATGGATAGAATATCTAACTCTTGATCTCAGAATATCTTACTTGAGGAGCAAACAGCTAATGAACTTTATTTATTTATTTATTTATTTGGAACCTGAAATGTTATTAACTAATGATATCTGTATTTGAATAATTTATTAACTTGCACAAAACTCACAAGATTCTTCAAGTAGCATAGTACAGAGCACACAGATCACTGTTTTTTCCTTATTTCAGACCTTCACTGAATTGAATTATTAAGTACTGTTGATGTGTTGTACAGATGTTCACTTTATTTCTTACTCCATATTTTCTCATTACATTTTCCTATGATTTATTTATGACAGTTCTATGTATATAAAATCTATGCTCTGAAGTTCACATTATAATGACCAAATGGGCATTCCTGGAAAAGTTCACAGGGATGATTCACAAGTGATTCACTCTCAACAATGCCCTTTTCTCCTCTGAAGTGAGTCCTTGGCATCCTGCATTTGCTTAGAGAAGCACTGACTACTTAAATCTTAACTCTGCAATTTTTTTGGACTGTCTGACTAGAAGTGTGTAAATGGCTGTATAAGCAATTTAAAAGCCTGAATGCTGAAACATACTCCAGCCTACTATTTACCCCTGCTATTTATAAACATCATATATCAAGACAGCTGTGCAGTAGTTTGTGTGTGTATGTGTCCATACCATGCATTTTAGGCTATACACAGCACTTGTCCAAGCAACTCAAAATATGTTAGATATTGGCTTGCTCCTGCTTTAATTAAACAAACAAAATGACAGCACAGCGCAGACAGGGTATTATTTACAAGGATGCTGAACACTTGCAAGTATTTTATCTGCAAGACAGAGCTCAATGTAATAGCAACAAACTATCTGGGCAGCACAGTGCCAGGGGTATGAGACAGTCATGCTTCCCCATACCATCATGTCTCTGAAGCTTAGCAGCACTTGTGGAGGAACTTGGATGTGTGTAGAGTCCCATACAGAAGACGGGCCCAAGTGTTTCAGACAACATAGGAACAGCAAACCATTGCTCCAGAACCCTCAGACCTGCTTTCCCAGCTCCGTCACTCTTCTGTCCTCTCCCAGGCTTGCCTGAGAACCAGGCCCTGACCCCTGTGGGAGAGAAGTCTGGATTTTCTGCTAAGATGTTTTTAAATGACTGAATGTCATAGTCAGAGGAGGTTTCCTATAGCAGACTCTTGAATGATATTCTGACTATATTGCTACATTTATGACAGCTCTTTTTACTTTTCATTTCACAAAACAAGTAAAGTGATATAACTTGTCCATGTCACACAACGCTTTGGGGAAGGGAGAGGCGGTAGAGGAACTACTACAAGTGCAGGAAAGTGGCCACCACTGCTCCTGTGTAGTTCAACCTATGGTACATTACTGTATCCAAAAGCAAATTTGTGACATGGGCTCCAGGTTCATCTGAATCACTCATAGCTAGTCAAAGGCTAATAATAATAATAATAATAATAATAATAATAATAACAACAACAAATAAATAAACAGGTGCAGATGCTGAGGTTGCCTTAGGAGATGTGCCTTTGTGCCTTTTCCATCCCTGTTCTACAATGCCATATTGTGATCCCAATGATTCCACCTCTATATCTGACTTCTGAACTCAAGTTCCCTGTCTTACATCTACATATAAGGATGTTGGTGTGTGCCCTGTCATATCAGCAGATGGCAGGAACACAGGATAATTCAGGTTGGTAGAGATGTCAGGAGATAATGTAGTCCAGCCTCTTGCTCAAGGTAAAGTCAGTTATGAGGTCAAACCGGGTTATGCAGGGCTTTCACAGGAAGACTGAGTTTTATTGCAAATCATAAATGTGTCCAACTAATAAAATAATATAATACAAGTTTCCAAGACTATTATTCTGTCTCTGTCAGCTGCCTGAGCTGTTGGTGACATGGCTGCAAAACTTTGTTAACTTTATTGAATGCTTTTCCCTCATTTATTTTTCTTATCTAATTTGTGTGTAAAACCACTGGAAGGAAATAATAGCCATAATAATCCTGCATCCTGATGTATATAACCTGTCATCTCTAATATTTTATTTGAGAAATAAATATATACATACATATACACACACAATAAATCCAGTTTTCCTCATAACTGGAAGTGTGCTAATTTTTATTTTTCTGAATTTGTTGTTTGTCTTTCAGTAAAGCCTTCACTAGTTAAAGCCTAGATGGAATATATTAAATACCAGGACTTCTGTGTGATCCAGAACTATTTTAGCTTTCCACCATTCTGGGGACCTGGATATGCAGAGACAAGGTACACCTAGGAATTAGATGAAATAATGTTCTTTTGTGATAACTTGCTAAATGTGGCTGCTTGT